>NW_007728566.1:145257-217712 GCF_000696425.1 Galeopterus variegatus
AATAGAAAATCTTTTTTTTTTTTAAGCTTTGAAAGGAGAATGATGAACCAAAGTTTAACAGATAAATACAAAGTAATGATATTAAGCAGTCAAGAAGGCTATTGAGGATAAGGGGGTCAGTCTTCAATGAGGCTATTAAAATAGTAAAGTCCTACAAACTAAGTAACAGAGTTTTGGAATATAAAAAACCAGATATATTTGGAAATATAAGTAAAAGTTAATTGTAGCGCAATAGTTGTAGCAAATGTTAATATACCTTCCTGTCCTTGACTGATCATAGAAACAAAAAAAAATTATGGGATATGAATGACATAATTACTTATACTAATTTTAAAAGATATATACTGAATCTTCTAAACTGCAGACAGAAAATACACATTCTTTTCTATCACTCATTAATTTCTTACAAACATTGGCCATATATTAGATAAAATGTTGCTAAGCTCCTCAAAGCAAAAACAGCCTAAGCTACACAATTTCAATTAATTATAAATAAATAACAAAAGTAGAATTCACACCCTCAATTGCAAATTTAAACACTCTTTTCTAAATAACTCTTGGATCAAAATTTCAAAAATTTCTAAAAGAACTAGAAAATAGCAATAATGAGAAGTGAATATCAAAACCTATCAATGTGGCCAAAAGTATAAACAACAAAATCCATCACATTGAACATATTCCTTTTTTAAAAAGAGAAATAATGGAAGTCAGTTAATTAAGCACCCAATTCACAAACTTAGAAAAGACTAACAAGATATAAGCAAAATAGAAGAAAATAAATAATTTAAATAAATACAGAAATTAATACATTATAAAACAAACAAAAAAGCCTATGGATTTGAGAAGTAGCCCCAAGAAGAAAACAGAACAACCATAAAAATAGTTAAAACATTTCTTGGCCTAATCTTAAAAAAAAAAGAAAGAGAATACACAAATATAGAAAACTAGGAATGAAAGAAGAAATGTTGCAGTTATAGAAGTTGTTAAAATAAGTATAAGAAACATTCTACTACTAAGTTTGTAACAAAATGAGAAGGGAGATTTTTGAGGAAATAGAAATAAGGAAAATTGTCTTAAGAAGAAAACTCAAAAATGAATGTATCAGGTGTCTCCAAGACCACTCTCAAATTGATGATTCACTGGAAGGACTCCTGGAACTCAGAAAATCTGTTTATTACAGAGAAAGGACACAGATGAAAATCAGCAAAGGAAAAAGGCAGGGGGGATGATGTCCAGGAGAGATCATTCACAAGCTTGTCCTCTTCCAGTGGAGTCACATAGGTAGTAACAATGTGTGGCAGCACGTGCAGTGTTGTCAACCAGGGAAGCTCTCCTGAGCCTCAGTGTCCAGGGCTTTTATAAAGGCTCAGTGATGGAAGCATGGTGTGCCCATGTGACCAACTTTAGCTACTTAGTTTCCATTTCCTTTAGAGGCAAAACCGACACAGCATGGCCTAGGGCCCCAAGTGAACAAAAACAGGTATTCACCATAAATCATATTGTTAGCATAAACTGACACTCTTTCAAGCAGGATATCCCAAGAGCTATGAGGTTATCTACTGGAGGCTGGTCAAGGGCCAGTCCTGAAGACTTTTAGAATGTGCAGGATTTGTAGAACCTAGGCTTGCTGAGTTGACTGTTTACTGTGTACAAAATAAACCAATTATTATGAAGGACATTTTGGAAGTTGTCAAGATCTACAATTCAAAACAGTTCTAGGCTACTGTGGCTTCATAATTAAATTCCTCCAAACTCTTGAATCACTGTGTGACTCAAACCTTTCCAGAGTATGTAGAAAGGAGGAAATCCTTCCTATTATTTGTATAATTTCAGCATAAAAACATAATAGTCAAAACGATAGTATAGAAAAGGAAACTACAGATGAATTATACTTTTTAAATATGAATCAGAAAACCCTAAACAAAACCCTAGAAATCCAAAAACCCCAAACAAACAAAATGTAGAATATTTTCAAAGAATAATACACTATGACCACATGGAGTTCATTCCAAGAATGCAAGTATGGTTCATTATTTAGAAATAAATCAACATATTCCACTATATTAATAGTTCAATGGAGAAAATGCTATATAATTATCTCTATATATAGCAAAATAATATTTGATAAAGTTTATTCATTTCTGATTTTAAAATGAAGTAAATTAGGAAGGTATTTCCTCAACTCAATTAAAAATATACATCTCAACTTGTTAAATGAGACAAAGCCTACCACCATCTGACTTTTACTCAGCTACTATTTTAATAATTCTGAATGTACTGGCTACTACGATGAGATAAAAGAAACACACAGGGTAATAAATATTGCAAAAGAATTTAAAAGTTATTATTTGCAGATGATATGACTATATACCAGGAAAAGCTAAGGGAATCAACTAGAATATTATTATAAACTATAGATGAACTCGGTAGTTAATAGAGTGGTTAAAAAATGTTTTCAAAGAAATCAACAGTTTTCTTTCTTTTTTTTTTTTTTGTCTTTTGTCTTTTTCCGTGTCCGGCAACGGATTGCAACCCTCAGTGTTGCCCCCGTACCGGACCGGGGACCGGCAACGGGATCGCAACCCTCGGCGTTGCTCCTGCGCCTCGCTCAGCCAGTGAGCGGGAACCGGTCTGTATGTGGGATCCGAACCCTCGGGTGGGAGGGCCGCCGCGCTTCCCAAGTGGCGCACTATCCAGTGCGCCACCGGGCCGGCCCAACAGTTTTCTTAAATAGCAAAAATAACTAGTTAGAAAAAAATGACTCATTTTTAAATAGCAACTAAATCATGAAATATCTGTGAATAAACTGAAATAAGAAATGAGCTCTATATGAAAAAACAATAAAACTCCTTTCAGGGATATAAACAAAGATTTGAATACATGAAAAAACATATTTTAAGAGGAAGACCCCAGATTTTAATGATGCCTATTCTCCATAAATTAATCTAATAAATCTTGGTAAATCTCTTGCAAGCCTAACATAAATTCTAATAGTATTTGTTTTCCACTCTAAAAAATGGTTGTAACATTCATCTTGAAGAATAAATGTGTAGTAGCAGCCATGAAAATTAAACCAAAAAATAATCATAATGTTATTCTTTGAAAAGAAATTAAACAAGCGTTTCTCAAAGGAAGACGTACAAATGGCCAACAGACACATGAGAAAATGCTCAATGTCACTCAGCATTGGGGAAATGCAAATCAAAACCACACTGAGATGTCATCTCACCCCAGTTAGACTGGCCATTATCAAAAAGATTGAGAATAACAAATGCTGGTGAGGATGCGGAGAAAGAGGAACCTTCCCACACTGTTAATGGGACTGTAAATTAGTGCAGCCATTATGGAAAACAGTATGGAGGTTCCTCAAACAACTACAGATAGAACTGCCATACTACATTGCTGGGTGTACACCCAAAGGAATGGAAATCATCATGTTGAAGGGACACCCGCACTCCCATGTTTATTGCAGATCCATTTACAATAGTCAAGAGTTGGAATCAACATAAATGTCCATTGACAGATGACTGGATAAGGAAAATGTGGTATGTATACTCAACGGAATACTACTCTGCCATGAAAAAGAATGAAATTCTGCCATTCGCAGCAACATGAATGAACTTAGAGAAAATTATGTTAAATGAAATAAGCCAGGCACAGAAAGAGAAATACCACATGTCCTCATTCCTAAGTGTGAGCTAAAATAAAGAAGAAAAGGCAAAAGAAAGAAAGGAAGGAAGAAAGGAAAAGAATCACAATAATACATTAAACTTTCAAAAAATAAAAGAGGGAACAGAATTGTGGTATTAGAGGTGGGAAAGGTGAAGGGGGTGAGGGGTTGGCGAGAAACTAGTTAAGGGTCACAAAGATTATGTTTTGTAAACGGGAGTATATTAATTATCCTGATTTGATCACCACATATTGTACACATGTATTGATATTCAATTTTGTAATCTACAAATATGTATAATCAATTTAAAAAAAAGAAGAATTAGCCTCCTTCAATTCCACCAGTATGTAATCAGCATTAATTACTGTTTTAAGTTCTTGGGATTAAAAGTTGAATAAATCAGACCCTCAGTTCACAAGGTTTGTATCTGACCATGAACAACCGTAAACAAATTGGACTTCAAAACCATAAGAGAAATATAAGCAATGTGTTATAGGGGCACAGAAAAGGGAAAACGCCCAGTATTATTAAACTCCTGAGCATCTTATGGATATGTTCAAGAGGGTCGTGTAGACTGGGGCCCGGTCTCAGCAGAAAACATTGGAAAGAGCTGTATGTTTAGGGCTAGATTCTCAAGTTTTTTTTTTTTTTGGACTCGAGACCTCTTTACACATTTAAAAATAATCATGAGCCCTGAAGAGTTTTTGTTTATATGGATTATAGACATCCATTGATCGGAAATTGTGTTAGAAATTGAACTGGAAAAAAATGTAAAAGGTTCATTTATTAATTTATTTAAAAATAGCAGCAATAAATTCACTGTAAGGTAACATAAATGAGATCCTTAAATAGGAAAAATAACTAATTTCCCAAGGAAAAAACATTCAAAGAGCAGAGTGGCGTTGTTTTGCATTTTTGCAAGTCTCCTTCATGTCTGGTGTGACGGGAGACTCTGGATCCCACATCTGCTGCAATGTGTTGTTCTGGTTGAAGCATAGGAAAAGAGTTCAACCTCACACAGATGTGTGGTTGGAAAAGGGAAAAGTACTTGAACCATTTTTTAGATAATCATGAACACATCACAGCGCTTCTGGAAAACTTCACCGTTACCCTTGTGAGAAACAGAAAGTGAAAAAGGCAAGCTACATTTTAGCATGAAGGAAACGACAGGGTGTGTTAGAGGAAAATAATATTGGCACCTAATCTAGTCATGGGAAGAGGATCTTGATTGGAGACAAAGTTGAAAGGATAGGATTGGGGTCATATTGGACAATTTGGGGCCACTTGTGCTTAACTTGCTAGAGCTGTTTGCATGGACGCTGCTTTAGATGGAGCTGCTTTCCCCTTTAGATGGAGCTGCTTTCCCCTTTAGATGGAGCTGCTTTCCCCTTTCTGTGGAGAGTAGAAGCCATTCATAGTCAAGAGAGTCTAACAGGGCAGCATGTTTAATAAAGCTGGTCTCTTTTTCTCCAGGAGGATTTCTGAGCCTTTGAACCATGCATAAAATTTGTCTTTCTGCCCTGCCTTCAGATACTGGGGCTTACTCTCTCCAATTCTGTCCATGGCAAACCTTGATCCTGCAGGGAGCCATCAGAAGGAAAATCCACTCTGTGTTGAGTTAAACCCTGGGGGAGGCAGTTCTGATCACACTCCCAGACTGTTTTCTTTTTCATTCTGGGTCTGCAAATGCTCCCTCTTTGGGTCCCTGTGTGTCCCTCTCTATCCACCTTTAGTTTACCTGCAACAGCCTCCCAGACCCCAATAGTCTGGAGGGTGTGGAAACCTCTTTGGAGCTGTTTTGGGGACCATCAGATCAGAGACTGTAAGCAGGTCCAGAGCCAAGCACATGAGAGGCTTATCAGGGAGTCAGCTTGGGGTGTGGCTTCCCCCAACACCACCCTTGAGGAGAGACCCTGGCTATTCGTGTATATGGTCAAAAGACAGAAGGAATTAGACCATCCTGGCTCATTTGCAGAGAAGGGCTCACATGGGGACTGCTGCACCTGAAAATGACCTGAAGAGCTCAGCTTCTCGTGCAGAGAAAGCTTCCTTTTCAGGTCAGTTTATTAGTAAAGGAGGGAGCAGGCAGGAGGGTTTACTCACATTTGTTACGTTATGTCCAGCACTAGAGGTAAATCATCTCATTTAGTCTTAAGGAAATTCTGAGAGCTAGGTTTTCTTATCCTTGTATTGCAGATAAGAAAAGTAAGGTGCCGGGAAATTAAATGGCTTTTCCAAGCCACACACTGGTAAATGATAGAGCTGCAGATTCAACACAGGTCGCTTTGGCCCTGTCATGCAACGCTGCCTTTGCTTGCATGCACGATATTTCCCATCGCTTCATTGTCAATCAGTTTAGTGGCCTCATTAAGAAGGAACTACTTAGAGAACAGGAAGATCAGATCAAAGTTTTTCTTTAAGTTTATTACTCTGCTGTTGAGAAAATTGCTTTTCATATTTGTTTTTAAATTTGGAAGGTAGTGGAGAAAGAAAAGCTAGGGATGGTTATTTTTATAAATTGATTCTGAAAATTGTTTTTTCCTCTCCAGAAGAAGAGACATCTGTGTGTAGGAAAAAAATCTTTTCTTCTTTACCTCCTTTCTTCCTTTCTTGCTCTCTCTTTTCTTTCTTTTAGATCTTTCTAAATTTTTGTATTAAAAGTTTGAAAAAATATACTTTGAAAGTTTGAAAAGTTTGAAAATACAGATAATGTAACAAATACTTGTGTTGCCACAAATTAGCTTCTTCAGCTTAAAAGCAAGTTATTCCCCAAAATACTTTCCCCATGCCCTTTCTCGTATGTCCTCCCCAAAGAGGAATCTTTTCCTGACTACAGCTTTGAACTAAGATCTGATTTTAGCTCCTGCACCAGCAGACACTTAGTTTCTAGTAAGATAAGCTCTTACTGGTGTTTTGATTTCTTTTCTTTCCCTCTACTTACTTCCTCTTCTTTCTGAGACACAGAAAAGCTTCTTCGCGTAGCCTCTTCATAAGGATATTCCAAGAATTAATGGGTGGAGAGAGCCATCTTGAACTTCTTTAGGAAAAAAAATCATGTACAGCCTATTTCTCCTGCTTCAATGTATTTTTAGAATAAGAAACTGTTTTATTATTCTCTTATGTATATGCATACTCCACAGACACCACTCCAGGATTTATTGAAGGATAGAAACTGGGGCATAATTTCTAATTGAATAAGGATAATAAGAAAAGATTCAGAGTCATTCTTCAACATTAGAAAGTAGGAAAAATAATTAACTGATAATGAAAATGATAAAGTAGAGCTTGTTCCTTACTTTATCCACCAGCAAGCAAATGCAAAGCAACATAAAGTTATTTTCTGCATCGCCATATATCTGCTGACTTATTTGGGGGCTTTGCTGCAAAATTTAATTATTTTGCACGACGATACAAAATCCTAAGAGAAAAAGTGTCCCAGCTCTGCCTTTATTAGCTGCATGACCTTGGAAAAATTATTTCCCCTTCTAAGCCTCACTTGCCTCGTGTGTAACATGGAGATGGCAAGGGTGCACATTCTGTCAGGGGTTGTGAGAATCAAGTGAAATAACTCATGCGCAGAGCTCAGAACAGTGCCTGGTTCCTAATTCATTGCATAGCTCTCAATGAATGGGTGCTGCAGCTTCTGCTGCTGGTTACAATAGTTTTAGCAATTGCTTGGGATGAGATTTGCAACTGACCCTTCCATCATTCTACCCCACAGCCAGAAAGATCCCTTATGAGTCACAAAGTAGTACTGGGATTCCAGAGCAGCTTGGCTCATAGCACATGTAGCAGGCAGGGAATGACTTTGCCCAGATTCCCTTCCAGTGAGGATTTGTTGTCCCAGCTTTGAGGAGTGCAATTAGCAAACAGCCTGCAGTAGTCTGCTCCTTAAGGGTCTGCTCAGCTGCAGAGATCTATCTGCCTTCTCTGATATCACACCTTCCCAGGGCAGCCAGCATCTGCTGACTGAATGACACTGGGGTATAAAGGTCTGGCCCATATATATGCACATGGGCACCGCTGGCTCCAGAGTTCCCCACCGGTCAGTTGAGGCTTTATCGGATCTGCACTACGTGATGTCTTATTGTCTCTGGCTAAGAAAGTAAAT
The DNA here is from genome assembly GCF_000696425.1 of Galeopterus variegatus. Taxonomy (NCBI): domain Eukaryota; kingdom Metazoa; phylum Chordata; class Mammalia; order Dermoptera; family Cynocephalidae; genus Galeopterus; species Galeopterus variegatus. The sequence continues at coordinate 153,039 of NW_007728566.1, forward strand.
AAAAACAATACTGCCTCCGGGGGAAGGTTGGCAGAAGAGATTAGCACCAACCTTAAGGATGTAAAGGAAGCAGAGTGGTAGTGGTTCCCATCGTATCTCTCTGTTCAATTCATCAGTCTGGCCCTGCAGCAACTAGACAGGTCCTGCAAGCTCAACCCAGTAGTAGCTCCAGTCCAAGCTGCCGTTCTAAATGGGGTGTCTTTTCTAGAGCAGATGAATAGAACCTCAGGTACTTCATTTGTGGCTATTGATTTAGCCAATGCATTTATTTTATATCATTTATAAAAAAGGATCAGAAACAGTTTCAAATCTAATGGAATGGACAAATAAGTGTGGACACACACATATCCATATATATATATATATGTATGTATTTATGTTTGTACCGTGACTATTTTCACTCTCCTGCCTTGTGTCAATATAGTCCAAAGAGATTTTGTTCATCTGGACATTCATGACACCAAAAAACTATGTCGGTGACCCTGGATGAGCATGAGTTGCTAGCATGCTGCAGGCCTTGGTAAGATACATGTACTACAGGGAATGGGAGAGAAATCCTCTGAAGAATCATGGGTCGGTCTTGTCTTTTACATTTTTAGGTGTCTAGGGGTTATGGGCATGTTGTGATATCACCTATAGAGTAAGAGAGAAATAATTGAACGTCTTGTCAAGAAGAAGTGAGAAATGCCTCATGGATCTCTTTGTGTTCTAAAGGCAGCACAACCCACACCACAGCAGGTGACACAAAGGCTGATGGCATTGAGTATAGAGTCCAAGGCATGAAAGAGTTCTGCAGCAGGTGCAGGCTGTGAGCAAGAGCCCTGATGACAGGGCCATGGATGTATCAGGCATGGAGAAAGATGCCATGTGGAGTTTGTGGCAGGAGCATGCCTCAGCCATCTGCAGCAGAGTATCACACACCTTTTTGAAAAATAACTCTTGGCATGCTGCTGGGCCCTGGTAGAGTCGGACAAGCAATTAATCCTGACCATGGACACCAAACGATCATGTGGCTGGAATTGCTCCTCGTGAGCTAGATCCTACCAGGTCTATCAAGACCCGGGGATGGGTGGGTCCAACGACAATGTCTTATAGGATGCAAGTGCTCCATCTGGGATCAGACAGGTGCAGAACCACAGGGAGGCAGCAAGCTGCACAAGCAACTAACCCAGACCCCTAGGGCATCCACCGCTGTTGTACCAGCACCTCTCCCTTAGCTCATGCCTATGGCTATTTGACCAATTGAAGGGAGAGGAAAAGTCCACTCATGGTTTATGAAAGGCTTGGCTCAGTATGTGGACACAAGTCAAAAATAGACAGCAGTGGTGCTTCAGCGTCACTCAAAGGCAGCTGGAGAGATGGCGGTGAAGGAAAACCCTTCCAGGGAGCAGAGCATCAAGTAGTGCACCTCCACTTACTTTTACCTTTACACAGAAAGGGAAGTGGCTCAAGGTTAGGATACATGAGTACATGGACTCACTAGAGAGTGGCTTGGTCAGCAGGCTGGGGCCTGGAAGGAAGGAGACTGGAAGATCAGGGACTAGGAGACCTGTAGTAGAGGCATGTGGACGGGCATATAGTAGTGGGCATTTCACATGTCAGTGCACACCAGAGAGCACCCATCATGGAATAGGTGTTAAACCACTGAGTAGATAAAATCACTCTGCCAGGTGACATTGGCCACTCCAGTGCAGGCACGGTGGGTGCATGAATGAAATGGCTATAGTGACAAATATGGGGGCTGCTGTGGAATTGATTGAATTGTGTCCCCCAAAGTTCATATATTAGAAGCAGTGTAACTGTTGAGGGTGGGAAATCCTATTAATGATCATTGAAGGGTGGGGCCTTGAAGAGGTGATTAGATTGCAGGGCCATGCCGTAGTGAATGGATTAATAATGGTGGTCAGGGGAGTGGTTCTGAGGGCTTTAAAAGAAGAGCACGTGAGAGATTAGTCTCTCTCTCTCTCTGCTCTGCCATTTTCTGCCATGTGAGACCCCTGCATTGCTGGAAAGCGACCACCAAAGATAACCCTCACCAGATGTGTTCCCTGGACTTTGGACTTCCCAGCCTCTGAAACTGTAAGCAATAAATTTCATTTTCTTACAAATTACCCAGTTCCCTATATTTTATTATAAGCAACAGAAACAGACCCATGCAGGGGCTATGCCTGGACCCAGCCGCATGCACTCCTATTTAACAAAGCTGGTCTAGGCCCTTGCTGAATGTCCGACCTACTAGCAACACAAAACCATGGCTGAGCTCCTGATGTGACATAATTCCTCCAGGAAATCAACTCGCCACTTGGTAGCAATTGACTACACTGAGTCCCTTTCTTCTGGAAGGCTCAGCAACTTATTCTTATAGGAATGGACATATATTCTGGTTATGGGTTTGCCTTTTCTTTCTTGAGGGCCTCAGTCAGCTTGACTATCCAAGGGCTTGTGGAGTGTCGTTTGATTCACAAGCACAGCATATATAACATTGTGTCAGACCAGGGAATTCACTTTATAGCAGAGGTGGTGTGGGAGGTGGCCCATGGCCATGAGATCTGCTGGACATATCACATACTGCACCACCAGAGCTGCTGGCCAGGTAGAGCATTGGAATGGCCTTATGAAGGCACTACTGGAGTGGCAGGTCAGAGGCAATGTGCTGTGAGTATGGGGAGCCATTTGCCATGGCACAGCGTATGCACCAAATCAAAGACCTTTATAAGGTGCTGTTTCCTTAATTGGATGGGCCTGGGAACCAAGGGATGGAGTTAGGCTCCCCTTATCATCACTTCCAGAAATCCACTGGATGACTTTATGCTTTCCATTCCTGCAACTCTGGATTCTACAGGCCGAGAGGTCCTTGTGTTGAAGGCTGGCAAGAAGAGATGGCATTGTCTTGGCAAAGGTTATTGGCCATGGTCATCAGGAGGAGGTGGGGCCACTGTCACACAATGGGGACAGGAGGGATATGTATGGAACCCAGGTGACCCACTTGGATGCCTCTTGGTTCTCTCTTTCACAGCTGTCATTGTCAATGAACAGAGACTGCAACCCCAGCCTGAGAAAGGCATGTGTCAGGGATGAGGGTCTAGTTCACGGCCCCAGCCATGGCAGCAGAGATGGGAGATCCAGAACGGAGAGTGGAGAGGGGAGCTGATGAGTATCAATTGCAGCCCCGAGATCAACTGCAGTGGAGGGAGTAGCCCTTCCCACTAACTAACCTCCCTCTCCCGAGTTTCCCCTGAGCAAGAGAGGCCCACTGGAAACCGGAAGGAGATGCTCCCTGAATGCACATGGAGGAATGGATCCACATGGCACCGAGGGTGGACTCTGATAGACACAGGACAGCCTTGCTGCCAACAGTGGGTGACCAGAGGACAGCCTCTAGTTGTCCACTTCTTTCAGGCTCTGCCTCAGCATTCTTGCTCCAGGCCTCTCCACCCAGAGGATTTCCTGGCTGGGGGTGGGGGAGATTGGGAGGTGGAGGGTGGGGGTTGGGGGAATGCAGGAGGTGGGGCATCACAGGTTGATTCTCTCTGTGCACAGTCCTGCTTCCTCCCTGTTCCATACACAGTATTGAGCCGTCATAAACATCCTGCACCCAGACCCTTTCTCGGCACCTGCTTCTGGATAACTCATCCTGTGGCAGCATCTCTTTCAATTTGGAACCATGACACTAGCTAATTCCGTACTCCACCCACCCCCTGTTTTTGTTCTGTACCTTCGAGTTTCATTGTGTATGACTGGATTTCCCACTCATAATTATTGGCTAATTTTTTTCTCCTATATCTCTTAGTTTCCTTTGCAAGAATCTTATGCAAGGATTCATGTGAGTATTACTATTATGCAATAGAAACGAATGTTGGCCAACTAAGGGAAAAGGGAAAAAAGAAGAGGAAAATTCAAAAGACTCAGGTGCAGCCCACAGAATTCAAGAAAAAGGTGATCAACCTAGATACAGGGAGGAAATGATCCTGGGAGAGCTCCAGGGTTTTTAGGAGCAAGTGTTCATAAACCTTCTTGCCCCCAAGTGCTGCCAGCAGTACAACTTCTAACATTACGGGTCTCCATTCCAAGAAAGGTAATATGATGACCAGTCTGTGTCTGCTTCAGATTAGGGAGGACAGAGGAAGCTGTTGGGGTCCCATCCTGTGAAGGGGCTGTCCCCACAGTAGTGAAAATCACTGTGGGGTAGGCAGCCAGTCCAAGAGGCATGTACTGCTTTTGTTACTAAGTCAGTGACTGGGAAGGTGAGTTTCAGTGACATACCTGGTGGTCAGAAACATCATTAGCAGAGTTGGGAAAATAGAGGAAGCCTGTGTTTTGCTGTCCCTTCTCTGTCACAGCTCTACCAGTCACTCTCTTCTTTTCTTGGTTTTGCTGAGCTGAGCCACAGTCCTCAGGCTCTTCTCGTGCCTAGAGACAGTCTCTTCCTGGTGACTTGGTGGCCATACATGGGAGGGCTGGATTTCTCTTCCCCTGTCTGCATGTGACCAGGTTGTCCCAGGTCAGTAAAGGGAGGGTAGCTACAGCCACTGTCATCCCCTTCTCAGCTTCCACTGCAGATGATCCTGGGACCTTGGACCTTCCAATCCAGGGGACTTTGATGGAGGGAAGAATTGTTTCCAGAGGAATCTGTTGTTTCAGGGATTATGGTCTTTCCTTCTTTCTTTTTTTTAATGTTAATTTCTCAGTATTCCTTGTAGTTGATTTTCATGTCCCTTTGCTGATTATTCTCTCTCCCTTTCTCCCCCCCACTACATCATATCTGTTCACTTGTCTTAACAAGTTCAAGGAATAGTTATGATTGTTGTATCTTCTTCCCTTTCCCCCTTCCTTTTATTTGTTTGTATACTTATTTATTTATTTATTTTTAGCTCCCACAAATAAGTGAGAACATGTGGTATTTCTCTTTCTGTGCCTGACTTGTTTCACTTAATATAATTTTCTCTAGGTCCATCCGTGTTGTTGCAAATGGCAGTATTTCATTCTTTTTTATAGCAATGTAATATTCCATTGTGTAGATATACCACATTTTCCGTATCCACTCATCCGATGATGGACATTTGGGCTGATTCCAGCTCTTGGCTATTGTGAAGAGTGCTGCAATGAACATTGGGGAACAGGTATACCTTCGACTTGATGATTTCCATTCCTTTGGATATATTCCCAGCAGTGGGATAGCTGGGTCATATGGTAGATCTATCTTCAACTGTTTGAGGAACCTCCAAACCATTTTCCATAGGGGTTGCACCATTTTGCAGTCCCACCAACAATGTATGAGAGTTCCTTTTTCTCCGCAACCACGCCAGCATTTATCGTTCAGCGTCTTTTGGATTTTAGCCATCCTAACTGGGGTGAGATGGTATCTCAGTGTGGTTTTGATTTGCATTTCCCGGATGCTGAGTGATGTTGAGCATTTTTTCATGTGTCTGTTGGCCATTTGTATATCTTCCTTTGAGAAATAACTATTCAGCTCTTTCACCCATTTTTTAATTGGGTTATTTGTTTTTTTGTGTAAAGTTGTTTGAGTTCCTTGTATATTCTGGATATTAATCCTTTGTCAGATGTATATTTTGCAAATATTTTCTCCCACTCTGTTGGTTGTCTTTTCACTCTGTTGATTGTTTCTTTTGCTGTGCAGAAGCTTTTTAGTTTGATATAATCCCATTTGTTTATTTTTCCTTTGGTTGCTTATGCTTTTGGGGTCATATTCATGAAGTCTGTACCGACTCCTACTTCCTAGAGTGTTTCTCCTATGTTTTCTTTAAGGAGTTTTATTGTTTCAGGATGTATTTTTAATTCTTTAATCCATTTTGAGTTGATTTTGGTATATGGTGAGAGGTATGGGTCTAGTTTCATTCTCCTACATATGAATGTCCAGTTTTCCCAGCACCATTTGCTGAAGAGGCAGTCTCTTTCCCAGTGTGTAGACTTGGTGCCTTTGTCAAAGATCAGATGGCTGTAGGTGCATGGGTTGATTTCCAGGTTCTCTATTCTATTCCATCAACCCATGTGTCTGTTTTTATGCCAGTACCATGCTGTTTTGTTTATTATAGCTTTGTAGTACGGTTCAAAGTCAGGTAGTGTTATGCCTCCAGCTTTATTTTTTTGCTCAGGATTGCTTTGGCTATGCATGGTCTTATGTTGCTCCTTACAAATGTCTGGATAGTTTTTTCCATTTCTGAGAAAAATGTCATTGGAATTTTGATGGGGATTGCATTGAATCTGTAGATCACTTTGGGTAATATGGACATTTTCACAATGTTAATTCTTCCAGTCAAAGAGCATGGGATATCTTTCCATCTTCTTGTGTCCTCTTTAATTTCTCTCAACAGTGGTTTGTAGTTCTCTATGTAGAGATTTTTCACATCCTTAGTTAATTTTATTCCTAAGTATTTTATTTTTTTTTGGTGGCTATTGTAAATGGACTAGCTTTTTTGATTTCTTTTTCTGCATGTTCACTGTTGGAGTATAGAAATGCTACTGATTTTTGTGTGTTGATTTTGTGTCCTGCAACTTTGCTGAAATCATTTTTCAACTCTAAGCATTTTTTTGTAGAGGCTTCAGGCTGTTCAATGTATAGGATCTTATCATCTGCAAACAGGGACAGTTTGACTTCATCTTTTCCAATCTGGATGCCCTTTATTTCCTTCTCTTCTCTGATTGCTCTGGCTAGTACTTCCAACACTATGTTGAATAGGAATGTCGAGAGTGGGCATCTTTGTCTAGTTCCTGATCTTAAGGGAAAACCTTTCAGCTTTTCCCCATTCAGGATGGTATTGGCAGTGGGTTTATCATATATGGCTTTAATTGTGTTGAGATACTTTCCATCTATACCTAGATTTCTCTTCCCCTGTTCGTGGGTGACCAGGTTGTCCCAGGTCAGTAAAGGGAGGGTAGCTACAGCCACTGTCATCCCCTCCTTAGCTCCCACTGCAGATGATCTTGGGGAACTTGGACTTTCCAATCCAGGGGACTCTGATGGAGGGAAGCATTGTTTCAGGGATAATGGTGATTCTGAAAGGAAAGTATGAGCTTTATGGTGCCAAAAAACCAAAGCCAGGCAACTGAGACATGCTTCCTTTTTTGCCTTTTTTGGCTAAAACCATAGTCAGTGCCCACGTGTAGGAACTTGTTCTGCTGTGGTATCCTACCAGCATGGAATCCTTCCTTTCTCTCCTATGGACTTCTTTTTGCTCATGTTAACTATCCTCTTATGCCTTTGTGCTACGTCTGAAAACTGTGAGCTGGCCTCGGGTCTTTCTGGCAGCACACAGTATATATATATCTTTAAATAAATAAAGATAAGCCATCTTTTCTCCTCCTACATCTGAAGTAGAAAATAGCCAGAATGGTTTATTTTAGAGATAAGGAAATGGAAAGTGTTTTTAGAGCGAGAAGTGGCCAAATTGAAGATAAGTGCTCGACCTTCCATGGAATGAGATTGTTGTTTGCAGAGACCTGACTGGCTCTTGGCTCCAAAAAGGAAGGATTCAAAGCACACGGCCTTGGCCAGGGGTGCCTGTGAGACAAAGAGTTTCAAAGCACAGAGCCTTTTCCTTTTCCATCTGACATAAAAGGAGTCCTCAGGTCTGTGTCTGTCCTTCCATTCTTTTTAGATCAGTTGAGCAAGAGACCTGCCAGTATACACTCTACACTCTCTTTTTTGTTGCTGACAGCTAAATATCTGAAAAGGGAGTGTTTTTTGGCTAATTTTGCCTTTGGTAGACAACCAGAGTTATATTGATGTATCAATTTCCTCTGGTGAAAGAGTTGCTTTTTTAGGCAGATACTTTTCAAAGGAAATTATAACTTGCAAATCCTTCCTTGCACTGTTAACATATCTGGAGGGATTGCCAATGTTGGGGGTCCACCTGTTCAGGTTGTTTCCAGGTGTGGGCCAGGAGCTTCTGTCCCAGCCTCCGTGTTCTACTTTAAGGTCATAGAGTTCACCCGTAGTCCTAAGTAACCATCCTGGAAATGATAAGGTGTGGGGCTGGGGGAGGAAATTCCCAGTTCTCTGCACTTGTGAGCAGAGTGCCCCAGTGACCTGAGGTTGGTCCTCCAAAGACAAAGTGAACATGTGAGTTGTTGTGAGCAAAGCACACTGAGGCAGCAGGTGGAGGGATGTACAAGGATGGTAAAAGGGAAGCAAAGGGATCTGGGTGGAACACTGACATTGTCCACCACAATCCACCCCTTTGACCATCAGACCCACCCCTCATATGTCAACAATAAGTTCATTCCTTCCTGTCATAAATTCTCTAAGATGGCATTGGGACACGATGTCTGTGGAAGATTTTACAAATGAAGGGTTACTACGTGTATTAGTCCATTTCTGTTATGTATCACAAAATACCTGGAAATGGGTAATTAATAAGAAAACAAAATTTATTGCTCAAAGTTTTGGAGGCTGGGAAGTCCAAAGTCTAGGGAACACATGTGCTGAAGGTCTTCTTTGGTGGTGGCTTTCCAGTAATGCAGGGGTCTCACATGGGAGAAAATAGCAGAGCAGAGAGAAAGAGACTCTCACATGCTCTCCTTCTAAAGCCCTCGGAACCATGCCCCTGACCACCATTATTAATCCATTCACTACTGCACGGTCCAACAATCCAATCACCTCTTCAAGGCCCTACCTTTCAATGACCATAATAGCATTTCCTACCCTCATAACAGTTACAATGGGCATTAAGCTTTAACGACTTTGGGGACACAATTTAATTAGTCCACAGTAGTAGGTATATTAGTTTGCTAGGACTGCAATAACAAAATACTATACGTGGGGTGGCTTAAACAACAGAAATTTATTTTCTCACAGTGCTGGAGGCTGGAAGTCCAAGATCAAGTTGTCACCAGGGTTGGTTCTTCTGAGGCCTCTCTTCTGGGCTGGCAGGTGGTCCCCTCTCGCTGGACCCTCACGTGGTCTCTCTTTGCATACATGCATCCCTCAAGCCTTTCTCTGTGTGTTAATCTTATAAGGACACTGGTCAGATGAAGGCCCACCACTAAAGTCTCGCTTTAACTTATTCACCTTTTGAAAGGCCCTATACTCCAATATAGTAACATTCTGAAATGCTGGCTTGAACATATGAATTTGTGGGGGGCACAGTTCAACCCGAAACAGTGGGATGAGCTACTGCAGTTGATGACCTGCTACAGTGGCCCACAGTGCTGTACTGGACCTGAGCCATCTCCCTTACCTAGCATCCAGTCCAGATTCCCTGCACGTGGCTAACACTCGTGCTGGTCCAGACAGCTTGCCTGGTTGGGTGATCCAGACCTTCATCCCCAAGGGCTCTGAGCTCCTGGTTATTATAGTCTTGCAGGCCATGGTTGCTTTAATTGCCTGTTCACAGTTAGAACTGGGCATGAGAACACCGAGACATGTCCTAGTGAATACCTGAGTTCCACATATATTCTTTGCCCCCACTTGTAGCAATAACCTACTGCTGGTCAGTCATCCCTCCTGGTATCATAACGTCTTTTCCTGAAGGTCTACCAGAATAAAAACCCTAAAATGGCCAGATAGCAGCCATAACTTTAGGTATAGGGTGACTTTTACTGTGTCCCGCAGTAGAGGGACAAGGTTCTCTAGAAGCTAAGTTTGTGGAGACAGGAAGTAAACCCCCCCAATGGAGCACTGGCCTTGGTGAGTGGGGCCACTTCTATTTCCACCTTTGGTGGCCAGAGCCATGTAATCTACATATGGAGGTCACATGTAAGGGCCACTGGTTCGAGACATGCACCACATCCTGAAGGACAGTGCATCAGTGTTGCAGGATGTCCACCTCCTGGCTACTACCAGCACCCTGTAAGGCTGGCAGGTTCTGAGGGGGGCAGTGCTGTGTATGCTGGGACCACCGAACACCATAGTCGCTGTCCATGGTTGCATGTGCTTTGCTGAAAAGTTGGTCCCTTGGTCTAAGGTGATGTTATGCAAAATCCCATTATGGTCATCAGAAAATGGGGTGTAATATTAGTGCTGATTTGTGCTGCTACAGGTTGGATATGTGGCCGTGGCAGCGGCTAGATCAGCTTTGGCGAGAGGGAGACCTTGGTGTGGGACCCATGCCTAGCCTCTGTCTGTAACACTGTGGCCACACTGTGCACTGCTCATTGTGCAAGCACTGGGGTAGCCAAAGGCCAAGTCTCGCTGACATTTACTGGATGCGTCATCCTGCCTGTCTGGTTGTCTAGTGCCTCTCCTGCAGCAGACACCCTCTGATGGGCTTTAATGTGCAGAGCAATGAGTTGTACACTATGTGCCACTTCCATAATTCCATCCACATCCTTTCTTCCAGGCGCCCTTGACTCTGATCTTGCAGTTCTGCTCATTACAGACCTCTGGCAGACCAGCTCAGCATTTCAACATCAGATGGTGATCTGTGTTTGTCCTTTCTTCCTTGCAACAAAACGGATGACTCCTGAAGTTCTGCCCACTGGGAGGGTTTCCTCTCCTCACTGGGTTTCAGGCCCACAATTGAATGAAACCATAGCACAACAGCTCATACCGACATATTGAGCTGACCCTTGATCAACCAGCCCCAGGACTTTTCCACCTCTGACAACTGGTTGGCGAGAATGCTGGTATTAGGCCATAGGTGTGAGTAGAGGGGGAGGTGTTGGTAGATAATGTTGGAACCTGGCCTCTTGTTCATGCAGTTTACTTGTGCTCCATGGTCCCGGCTAATCCCAGATGTGTCTTGCCCATTGAACAGTAGATGGCTGTTGTGGCTGTGTCCACATGACTTTATGACTTGCTTGGTCTGATCTACTGTTTATTCAAGTGGGGAGACTATGGAATTAAGTGGGGGATATGATGAGGTCCACCACCGCTGCAACCTTTATGTCTTTGAGAGTGCCAATAATCTGCCATTCTGCTCAGGAGATGGTATCTTTTTTTGTTTTTTACAGCCTTGGTGGGTGAGGAGGAGGGACAGTTTCAGGAGCTTTTTCCTGGCTTTCCCTAATGATAAGCCTTATTGCACAGGTTAAGGAACCAGTGTGAGAACTCTGCCATCTGCAAAGTATGTCTATCCTTCAACATCCCTATGCATTGGGAACTGGGGAAACTACCATCATGGGGGTGCCAGAGCCAGAACTCCACTCATCCTCTGACCTCTACGGACATTCACTGTAATAAGGGGACCTTGATGGCTCTTTGGATCCCTTGGTGAGGATCAGGGAAGATACTGCATTTAACAGGAGAGGTCTGTTGGGGGAAAACTGAAAAACTGGAGGAGTCAGTCTTGCACGGATACTCTATATTATTGCAGGTAAAACTGTTGTCTGTGCCTGCTCCTATCCCATAATACCTGGGAACCTGCCTCCTCCTCTTCGCCCGTGAGCACAAACTATAGTTCTGAGAATTCTGGTGCCAACTCATTAGGGCTACAGCCGTTCTACATAAGGAGGGCTTTGTTTGCTCCCCTCTTTGATTGCTTGCTTTGGTGAAGCTGATGTCAGTGTCCATGAGAAAGGGAGGAGAGAGCCATTGGAATTAGGCTGCATCCTCACTGTATGCAGCCCCAGGGGACTAGATGGTTCTGAATAGTGAGTTTTCCAAGGTGGCTTTAACACTGTATACCACAAAACGTTAAAATGATTTAAAAAACATTTTCATTGAAATCTTTCAAAATTATATTGAGAAACCACCAGGTCTGTCCCTGAAGGACATCCTTCAGAGGAAAAAAGTCCTTGCATTTTTTCCCCTCTAAAACACATTTTTACCCCTCTATAACACATTTTTACCAGCCCTATTTTTCATCGCCTCCTTTAGGGTCTTTTTGGCTTTAAGGAACACTGATGGGCTTAAATTTCGAAGTAGAGCTTAATCTGAAATGTCTATTGCCATCTGATCAGGTAAAATCCTGAGCAAAACTACTTTCTCAAAATCTTTTCAGACCTGTGTCCTTATCTTTTCTACCATTATAAAGCTGCATTCTAAGATAGGAAGGTGTGTAAACAGAAAGTGATTCCAGAAGCAGCATGCTTATGAAGGGCAGGAAAACAAAAAGAAAAAATCCTCCAGCAAAGAAAACCTCTGGTTCACACTGAAAGATCCCACTCCCACCCCGATCCCCCAATGGATTATGTCTGGCCCCAAGGAGCTTTTATTAAGCAAATACCTTTGTGCTGAACTTGTACCTAATCTAGGCAAAGCAGCTTCAGGACAAACCTGTGTTTGGAGAGATTTGGGTAGTTGTTCATTGTAGATCAAATCTGGGTGATTTATCTGCAAAATGAGCTAGGGGTGTTTGTCCTTTCATTAATTTATTCAATGGATACATACTAAGGACCAGATTCTATTAGGCACAGGGGACTCACTAAATCAGACTGAAGGACCCCAGCCCTCATGGAACATTTTTTTCTAAAGGTAAAGACAGACAAAACAGCACTTAGTTGCATCTCATGACTACAATGCTGGGGAACCATAGTAAAAAGGGGGCCGTATGGGAGAAGAAGCCAGAGTCCAGCACTGGGAAGGTTGAGTTGGCAGCTTCTCAGATGTTTGTGGATAAGCGAGTGATAAGAAAATGTCATTGACTAATTCACTTGCTCCATTACTTTATAAAATCTATGTCTGCATCCTGATGTTTCCTCTGGAGACAAGGGGAAGGTGGAGATCTAGCACTGGTAGGAAATGAAGCTGGAGAAAAATGGGCATAATGTGTCTTCCTTGCACCAGCTCAATGGGAGGAATATGATTTAGCACTAAACCAGCTGATGGCTAAAAACCAGACATTGCCGATGTATTTCTTCTGCTCATCTCCAGAAGAGCTAAAAGGCCATTAGAAGATTTTTGACTCATCTTTGAGACTTTCCCATATGTTTTGGGCCAATTTCTTCTCTTTCTCCTGAGTATAATCTGTTTTTCCCACACTGCATTTCTTTCTGGATTTGGTCCTCTTTATAGCTTTCTATAAAATTTTCCCATGACTTTGTATTCCAGCGTCTTAGGAAATTTCTAGGACATTACACTCAACTTACATTCTGAACCTGTTTATTCTGTGTTAAGGTTTCTTGTTGGTGGCCGTTTGGTCTTATGGTTTCTGTCCTTCTGGATTAATGTTTCATTAGGGCTATATTCTTGAGTCTTGGCTATGACTTTGCCTCTGGATGCTATGTTGGTTCTCTCTTGGCTGCACTCTCTGCAGCCCTTAGCCTCTTCCTGCCCCTTCCCAGAACCTTTCCAGAAGTCATCACATACACTCCCAATTATAGTAGAGGGGTGTGAACAATTTCAGCTGCACTTTGGTCTCCATTTGCTATGAAATAGAATCAAATACATTAATTCACACCAAGCAGTTAATGATCAGAAAAAGTGCAGCATATAATCTACACCATGAATATTTACCCTTTAACAGGGCTAGGACTTTAAACCAAAGCAATGAATATCTCATGGTTGAATTTCAGATTGCAAAAGCAGCTAAAGGAAGGTACATGTTAGTGCAAGACGGTTATGTTCTTCCAGACTTGGTCACAACTAAAATGTAATTTGTTTTTTCACATACAGGTGGACTCAATTTTAAAATTGGTTTCTTTTCTATCATCATGATGGAGAGTTTTCACTCTCCCATTCACTTTTCTTTCTTTCTTTTTTTTTTTTTTTTTGTCTTTTGTCTTTTTTCCGTGTCCGGCAACGGATCACAACCCTCAGTGTTGCCCCCGCACCAGACTGGGGACCGGCAACGGGATCGCAAACCTCGGTGTCGCTCCCGCGCCTCGCTCAGCCAGCGAGCGGGAACCGGTCTGTATATGGGATCCGAACCCTCGGACGGGAGCGCTGCCGCGCTTCCCAAGCGGCGCACCATCCAGTGCGCCACCGGGCCGGCCCGTCCCATTCACTTTTCTAACAACCATGTCTTACCAAAGGATTCAGCCACTCACGTGATGGTACAATATGGTAGATGTTGAATCACCGACTCGGATTAACAGCTATCTTTTTGTGATGGAGAGACTGCTTGTGTGTGTATATGTGTGTGTGGATGGAGGTGACTATGTACATAGAAAAGTGGGAAGAGCAATAGCTGAGTTCAACACCCCAGAAAACCCCACTGGGCCCTTGGGTGGCCAAGGCTGTACCTTGTCATCTGTTATTTCCCCAGCCCCTGGAGCAAGGTCTGGCACAAAGTCAGAATTCAGGAAATGTGTACTGTCTGAATGAACTGGTGAGAATTATACAAATATCATGGAGTTATATGGACCCTAAATAACCTTCTAGTTTATTTACCACATTTTGCAGAGGGGAGAGCACATCTAATAGAGAGTGTGTGACCAGCCACAGTTTGTTGGTGGCATATCAGGGATCAAATCTAGATTTTTCTGACTCCGAGCTCAGTGTATGTTGTGTTCCTTCACACTGCTCTGGGTCTGAAGAATTTTTAAAAAGTAGTGTGCAAAACTGTTAATCAGATTATATGTAATAAATAAAGTTTTACTTTTGTTTAATCATTGGAGCCTAAAATTTAGGAATTTCCGAGTCACTGAAAACAAGTACAATATTTAAAATAACCCATTTTCTTCTAACAAAGGCATTTCCTTAGGGGAGGATATTAGAAATACTTGTGTTTCCTACCTGATATTGCTTTTCAGTAATTTCATATCTTGCTTCCAAAGCCCCAGAAGGTGGATTAATGGATCTTGAATGACTTGACATTAGCAGTTTTCTGTGACCCACTTTTATATAAAAGATCATGTGTGAGGGTTAAGAAACAGGCAGATATCTAAATGAAGAAATACCTATTCATGGGAAAAAGGAGATTTAAGCTTCTTCATTTTAAAAGATATTTAAAGGAGTTGAAAAACAAAATGAGATGATGTATAGTACCCTAAAAAGAAAGCTGAATATAAATTAAAATAACTTGAAAGACATTTCATGCTTTTTCTGCTTGGTGGAGTGACTTGGAATCATAGTTCAGTAATATTTTCCTTGAGGTAAACTTCCTCTTTACTCATGTGTGGAAGTGTGGATACAAGAGTGATTAATTGTGTGTGTGTGTGTGTGTGCACAATTGAGAATTAAAATGAGATTTTAGTTTATACCCTTACGAAGAATATGATATTGAATTCTGTCCAACAAATCATTGTGTAACATTGTGAAGATAACCACATTCCAAAACACTGTTAAATTCGGGGATTGTTATCCAAAATATCCAAGACAGCAATAAAAAAAATCATGATGATTGCAAAGACTTTGGCTTTCACTCATTCTTCTTTATGTGGTAGATTCTCCTAGTGAATTTATTATAGCAGTTAACTAATAAAAAATCACCAACTTAGGTTTAGATCTGAGAACACAGAAGATGAAAGTACTTGTAAAATTGTTTTTCCAAGGAATATAAAAATGACACTGACTTCTTATATATACCAAGCGGATAATAATCTATCTTATTTTCTTCTAATTTATAACTTTTCTAGACATGTGAGTGGGACTGAAAAATAGTAGCTTTATATCCAGAATAATTTCTAATGATCTTTGCTTATCAGTAGCTTAAAAATGGAGCTTTCATTCGTCTGTTGATTTTTCCAAATTCTGATTGCAACTTGGGATATAAATGATTTCAGATTCTCAGTTCAGCACTCAGTGGAAACTGCCAAATGGGTTCCTTTAAAATGCAATTTTGCTTCTGTTGAACATATAGGTTGTTTCATGCATGAAGGATGAAAGGGTCCAAATTTTACTTTACAGAAAAATTACCTCCCTGATCATCAGGATTTCTGGAGTTGCTCCCCATAAATGAGATGCCACTGGAGGAAGTAAGGAATGAAGGAAATAAAAATCATAATGTGTTCTGTGTATAAGATAAGACATTGGTTTAAAAAGATTGAAATCATTCCTGGAAATTTGTCTTAATCTGCAATCATTATTTTCCCACTTGGTAGACTGGTGCTGAAGAAGTTTAGGGGTTTATAAAATGGTACAGCAAGAAAGGACCACAGAAATAGTCACGAAACCCCTCTTTTTTAATAAATCAAAAAACTTAGAAATTGAGGTTAAATAACTTGCTCAGATCCCAGACCTAACCAGTAGCTGTGACAAGAAACCAAGTCTCCCACCTTTACATGAATTGTCTTCCCTCAGTTATTTCTTCTTTATTTAAAATAGTTATGGGCCGGCCTGGTGGCGCACTTGGTAGAGTGCGGCGCTTGGGAGTGTGGTGGCGCTCCCGCCGAGGGTTCGGATCCCATATAGAGACCGGTCCGCTCACTGGTTGAGCGCGGTGCGGGCGCGACACCGAGGGTTGCGATCCCGTTGCCGGTCATGGTATGGGCGTGACACTGAGGGTTGCGATCCCGTTACCGGTCACGAAAAAAGACAAAAAGGAAAAATAAAAAAATAAAAAAATAAAATAGTTAGAATAATCTGTTTCCACATAAACTTCAGTAAACTCCACTCTCTCACTTACACATGGTCTGATAAGCCTAAGCCTAGGTTTATGGATAGGATATGAAGGCAAAAAAAAAAAAAAGCTCAAAAGAAAGGCCAAATTTGTCTGACAATTTTTAAAAATGTAGACATTATTTCCTGCCAGGTCATTGAATAAATAGAGACAGAAGGTAGAAGAATTAAAAAGGCAGGCAGAGTGTAATGCTGGGATGGGGGCAGAGAGGTCAAATTAATAAACTTTAGATTTATATTTAAAACTGAATTAAACCTTGGGTGACGACTTTCAAGATTTCAGCACCAGTCAGCTCCCCAACTCAAAACTAGGATGTCAGAAAAGGAGTTACGCTCTAATGCCTGAATCGAAACTTTCTTTTTCCGGGATACCAAAAAGAAAGATTATTTCCAGGACAGAGCTTTTATACATGTTGGTATTTAGGCAAGAATGTGAACAAATGCAGTTTACCAATGTTTTTTGCAACAAAGATTGAAACAAAAGGAATTTTCTGGTTAATCCAGAGTTAATTAGAACATTGAATTAGCTAAAATGCTCTGAGCATTTGGATTAATTACATTTTTAGTAGAAGAGAGATGCACATACACTGAATGAGCCATTTGAATGTACAGTGGGATTCAAAGCAGGAAGTGTTGTGTCCCGAATTTGGAACTGGAAAACAATCTGTCAGGTGCTGGATGTCCGAAAAGTCTTTTCCATTGGAGAAGATTCTAAAGGGGGTAAATAAAAGAGGGCACACTAGGTGACATCATGATCATCAGCACATCTACTGAGAATCCAAGCACAGAACAATGTACCTGCCACTAGCTAATATGAAAAACTCAGTAAATTCGTTATTTTGTTGCAAGGAATGCAACAACTCACTTAATGTTTGTTTTTTAATGTTTTGTCTGAATTACTTGGTGTGTTGGTGCTGGGTCAACATAGCATAGCTTTATGCCTCAACATGTACAGAGAGCTTCATACTCAGAGTTGTGATCAGAGCAAGCTTCTGTCTCAGCCTGATGCTGAGCTTTTGCACAGTAACTTCATTTTGGGAACTCTCCAACTTCCTTTAACTTGTAGAAAAAGTCATGACTGTCTTATTTCTGTATTCCCTAAAGATCTCAGGTAAACATCATTTTTCTTCCTAAGGTTTTCATCAAATAATAACAAAACTTGGATTTGGGGTCTTCTTTTTAATTTCAACTAAATTAAACCTTGTTTATTTTACAAAATATATGGATCCTATAAAGTTTATAACTAACCATGGACATAGGATTAAGGAACATCATTCTTTTGAAGAATAGAATGATGGTATTTGGGCTCCTAGAAAAGTGCTGAGCCAAAAAAATCAGGAGTGTATATATAAAGTTCACAAGTCATGATGTGCACAAAAATCTTAGTTGCCGAGTAACTTTTTCTTTCAATTTCTCATCCTTTTTATTTTGATATGTAAAAAGGCAACGACAGATAAATTTCACGATAATTTCTTGGTTCCCAGACATCTTTCCTGCCTGTGCCTTTTCCATCCTGAATGCCAAAAAGAAGCCCTGTCATGTAGACTCTCACAGCAAACCAGCTCAGCTCTCACGACTGGGAAGTCAGGCTCTGCTCTGTGGATGTATGGCAGCAAAGAGTCACCAGCATGCCAGGCTCTGGGATTTTTCTTTTAGTGCTCCCAATGTGCACTCTGGAGCTAGAGTCTGGAAAAAAGAGCACCAGTTGTTTGAAGCTCCGAATAGGGAATTTATGACGTGATAGCTCAGATGCAGTATTACTGACATGCAGCCCTTATTGTAGTCAGTATCTGAAGTCCCATTTGGATGCCAGCTCCCCAAGCATACATTAGTGCAGAAACCAGCCATTTCCCCCCCATCATTAACTCTATAATGGAAAGCTCATTTGTCTTTAAGATTTTAATTGCAAAAAAGGTGATGAGATTCCTTTATACCACATGAGGATCACAGTAATACTTTCAAATACTTTTAATAAGCAGTAAGGTCAGTTAGATTGGGGAAGAAAACTTAAAGCCAACATTAATAAAACTATTAAAATGTTTCCTAATAAGGTGTTAATATCTAAAAATATAAGGAACTCCTAGAACCCAATAGCATAAAAACAAACAATCCTATTAAAAAACGGGCAGGGCCGGCCCGGTGGTGCACTGCTACAGTGCGCCGCTTGGGAAGTGTGGCGGCGCTCCCGCCGAGGGCTCGGATCCCACATACAGACCGGTTCCCGCTCACTGGCTGAGCGAGGTGCGGGCGCAACACTGAGGGTTGCGATCCCATTGCCAGTCCCGGTCCGGTATGGGAGCGACACTGGGGGTTGAGATCCGTTGCCGGACATGAAAAAAGACAAAAAAAAAAAAAGGAAAAAAAAAATGGGCAAAGGACCTGAGTAGACATAAATGACAACAGGAATATGAAAAATGCTCAACATCACTAATCATCAGGGAAATGCAAATCAAAACCACGAGATATCACCTCACACCTGTTTGAATGGCTGTTATTATTTTTTTTAAGTAAGTGCTGGCAAGGATGTGGAGAAAAGAAAGCCCTGGTACACTGTTGGTGGGAATGTAAATTGGTACAGCCTTTATGGAAAACAGTATGGAAGTCCCTCAAAAAAATTAAAAACAGAACTACCATAAGATCCAGAAATCCCACTTCTAGATATTTATTTATTCAAAGGAATTGAAATCAGAATCTGAAAAAGATATCTGCACTCCTATGCCCATTGCAGCACTATTCACAATACCCAAGATATGAAAACCTGAATGTCCATCAGTAAATAAGTGGCCAAAGAAAAATGGGTTATATAATTACAATGGGATATTATTTAGCTTTAAAAAGAGGGAAATTCTGCCATTCGCAACATGTGGATGGACCTGAAGGACATCAAGCTAAGTGAAATAATCCAGGCATAGACAAACACTGTAGGATCTCAGTTATATACGGAATCAAAAATAGTCAGATTTGTAGAAACAAGAGAGTAGGATTGTAGTTGCCAGGGGCTGCAGGGAGGGGAAAAGGGGGAAAGGATGGTAGAATGGTAGAAGTTTCAGTTATGCAAGATAAATAAGCTCTGAAGATCTACACTGTATAGTGCCTGTCGTTAACAATCCTATACCACATAATTAAAATTTGCTGAGGGTAGATCTTAAGTGTTCTTACCACCAAAAAATAAAATAAAAATAAAAATAAAATAAATACATAGAGCAGTGGGAAACTTTAGCAGGTGATGGACGTGACGTTGGCCTTGATGGTGATGATGGTTTCAATGCTGTATCTCCAAACTCGAGTTGTATATGTGAAATATGTACAGCTTTTTGCAGGTAAAAGAAAGAAAAGAGAAAATCACTCTGCTCTGATTTTAAAAATGTAAATTTTATGTCTGTAGTATATGCAACATGAAAAAAAAATTCCTTTCAAGGCCCAAAGAATGGCAAAAATTGTAATAGTGGGGAAGGTCTCATCTGTGACAATGGGTCGGTGTTCACAGCCACTGCACCAGTGATGCCTTCTCATTAGTGACACCTTGTCTCTCTCCCATGATGGGGCAAAATGTTTTGGAAGAACTAATTTGTTAATTCCATTAAAAAAAATCAATGGAATGACTTGTTTTAAATTGGCAAGAGTAATCGAACTGTCTCTGCAAATGGTTAAAATTCAGACCCCCGTATTTTGCACCAGTTCTCTTTCCTGCTTGTGATTCCCTCTTCTATCTCGACTGCCTGGAAAGCTCTTCCTACTTGCAAATTCAGTACAGATGTAACTTCTTCAAGAACCTATCCTGACCACCATAGTTAGAGAAGTTCTTCTTAGCAGTGAATATTCTATTTCTTACTCTGGGAAGGATTTTCCCTCACAAATGTCCCAACACTTCTCAGTGGGTATTTACTCTTTTGTACAGGAGATGAAAGTTACATGGGGAAAACATTCAGCTATGTAATAATCTGTGGCAGGCATTGGCCAATTCTTCAAACCTACTACCTCCCTTGAAGAAAATGTCAGAAAGAATTAACCTGGTTCTCAGGTCCTCATTTAGAATAGTGGTTTTCAACTGGGGGTAATTCCCCCCCCAGGGGTCATTTGGCAATGACCGGAGACCTTTTTGGGTGTCACAACTTGGGTGTTGCTACTGGCTTCTGATGTGAAAGAGTCAAGGATATTGCTAAATACCCTACAATGTACAGGTAGTCTCCTTCCCCAAGAAAGAAGTATCAGACCCAAAATGTCAATAGTGTTGAGGCTGAGAAACTTTGATTTAAAACAACAAGGCTGTAAATTAGTACAGCCATTATGGATAACAGTGTGGAAGTTTCTCAAACAACTACGGATAGATCTAACTTACAATCCAGCAGTCCCACTTCTGGGTATATACCGAAAGGAATGGAAATCATTATATCAAAGGGATACCTGCACTCCCATGTTTTTCAAGCTCTAGTTACAATAGCCAAGAGTTGGAACCAACCTAAATATAAATCAATGGACAACTGGATAAGGAAATGTGGCATACATGCACCATGGAGTACTACTCTGCCATAAAAAAGAATGAAATTCTGCCATTTGCAGCAACACGGATGAGCTTGGAGAAAATTATGTTAAGTGAAATAAGCCAGGCACAGAGGGAAAAATACCACATACCCTCACTCATAAATGGGAGCTAAGAGAGAAAGAAGGAAGCAAAAAAAGACCACAGTGGTGCGTTGGGCTTGCAGAGGGAGAGAACAGAACTGAGTTGCTGAGGGGGAAGTGGGGAGAGGTTGGGTGGGGGCTCTGGGGAATAATTGCAATTTGTGGTCGTGGGCATGCTGATAGTATTGATGGGCACAGGTGCTGACAGTCAGCTTGGTGCCCTGTGAATATGTATAGTCAGAAATAAAAAAATATTTACAACAACAACAAAACAACAAGAAGGGTTTGCAATGAAAGGACACAAGAGCAGATATTGAGGAGCCTCGGTCACATAAATTCTAATAACTGGAGGAAGTTGGTGGGCAGCAGTGAAACCAGGATCATGTCAGGGGCCAGCTGGCAAGTAGGCCAGGCCTAGTGAAGTCTTTAAGAGTCTGTTTCTTTGCTTTCCAGGTCCCGATTCCATAAGTGGCCATGGTACCAAGAGTTAAAAGGGCTTTGGTACTCCAAGGTAGACAACCTCATGAGAAATTGATGCATAAACCAGAATGCCATTATGCTACCTTATAACTGGAGATATAATTGTTGAGTCGACACTTGAATAATCTGATCAGGATAATCTCTCCCTGCAGGGACGTTGACCACTGATGGGTAAACATGTTACAAACAGAAGACTTCTTGGGGAGCATATACTCAGAGAAAGAGGAGTTGGCTGTGCCAATGGCGTATGCTATGAGAGCATTTTGTCTCTGAGTCCACTGTTAATTGAATACACCTGTCAAAGGGACAGGACACTCTTGATTTGTGAGGCAGAGGCTTAGTGGATAAAATTCTGGGCCCTCCACCTAAGGTGCCTACTTATGTTGGTTTTATTTACTGGGGTTTTGTTTAAGATTTTGTTAGGAAGAAAAATGGTTCTACTACTTACAAAGTTAGAAAATCCTCTGACCCAGGACCCTCCCTGACACACTGCTGAATGTTTCCTGTCTGGCTGCCCTCCCCTAATGCTCTAGGCTGGTCCTTCCATGCTCACAAAGGTCTTCTCCAGACAAGGCGCTCTGGATACCATCAATTACCTTTTGGCTTATGAAACTTTACTACCCTGTTATGGGCTGAATTGTGTTTCCCACAAAGATGGTAAAACCTTAACTCCCAATGCCTTTGAATGTGACCTTATTTGGAAATAGGCTCTTTGAAGATGATCACGTTAAGATGATCATTTTAATACAGTATAATCACACCCTTACAAAAGGGGAAATTTGGACACAGACAGAAACGTACACAGGGAGAGCGCCATGTGAAGAGGAAGGCAGAGGTCCATGTCATGCATCTATAAACCAAGAAGTGTCAGCCAACACCAGAAGACAGGAAAGAGGCATGGAACAGGTTTTCCCCAGCAGTCCTCCCCAGGAACCCACCCTGCTGACACTTGATCTTGGACTCCAGAACCATGAGAGAGTAAATTTCTATTGTTTACACCACCCAGTTTGTGGTACTTTTCTATGACAGCCCTAGGAAACTAATACAGTTCCACGTGTCATCCCTGAGATTAGTCCCAGGCCTTATCAATTGTGTACTGACAGCTCATCTCTGTGATTATTTTTACCAACAGATAATCTCATTCATCAGGGGTGGTTTATTAGCTTTCCTCTAAGTTGGCAGCCTTATTTCCAAATTCTTGTGGAAGTGTAGAGCACATGTCTCATAAATTCTTTCTTGTACCAACAAAACATCATTTATCATGATTTTCGTCTCTGAAATGCTGGGAGAATCAATGAGAAATCCAAGTGGGAAGTCTCGGGCTTATTAGAAAAAAATGAGGTGGGTCACAATGGGCTTGTATTATAAATAAGGTCACCTTAGCTTATTTTCTTCAGAAACAGATATTGTTATTGTTATTATAAATAATATTACCAAAACATCAAGGGAACAGGAGGATCAGAAACTTCTTAATAATCCAATATCCCCGGTCTTAAATTGGAAATGAGTTGGGAAAACTGTCCTTTACAACAGCAAGCAGTTCAGATAAGTTGGTGCAAGATTAATACATTTCTCATTACCAATTTCCATACAAAATAAAGGCTGGCACCATGAGCTAAAGGCTTGTTTGCATTGTATTCTATGACTCTTGGCAGCTTTGCAAATCATCAGGAGTTTGAAACAACAGATAGTTACCTTGCAAAGAAGTTTTAGTCTCCTCATGCTGATACTCATAAACTATGTCTTGCACATTACTAAACCTGACTCTCGAAGCACTCCAGTAAGTCCACAAACAAACCCAAAAAGCCTCTGCTAGACCCCCTTTCCAAAGAAACACATATCTTTTTTTTTTTTTTCCTTTTTGTCTTTTTTACTGACCGGTAATGGGATCGCAACCCTCGGTGTTGCGCCCGCACTGCGCTCAGCCAGTGAGCGGGAACCGGTCTCCACATGGGATCCGAACCCTCGGCGGGAGCGCCGCCGTGCTCCCAAACGGCGCACTCTCCAGTGCGCCACTGGGCCGGCCCAGAAACACATATCTTTATGCTGGACCTCTTCCAAGGTTTTCAGTCTCAAAGTCTGACACCCCATCTATCGAATTGCTCAGAGTCCTAAGAATAGCCTTTGATACCTTCCTCTCTCATACTCTCTCATAGCCAAGCCATTACCAAGAGTTGTCAGTTTTTGTTCCTAAATAGCTATCAAACCCACACAACTTCTCCTGACTGCCAGCACTATCTCCTAAAAGAGCTGTCATAATCTCTCACTTGCAGGATGGTAATAACAGCTTAACTCATCTCCCCCAATTCCTTCCTTCCGCTCTACTTGGAGCCTTCTAATACACTGCAGCCAAAATAAATCTCATTGCATCCTACCTGCCTCAAGACCCCAACTCTATTTAAAATGCTTCAGTTGCTGCTATTGATTTAGTCAGATATTTATTGGCTCCTACCCTAGGAGGAGCTGGAATGAACAAAGAAAAAAGACACAGTCCTAGACCTCATAGAGCTTAGCCTGGAAGTAGAGAGCGGAAGTAGGGGAGGAAAGACATTAAGGAAAGTACCATACAGGTTTTTATAAAAGGTAAAATTACAGCAGTGATAAATGCTAAGGAGAGGTGGGTTGTGAGAACTCACATGGGAGGAACTGATCTGATCGGGGAAGGCTTCCTCCAGGGAGTGCAGACTGACACACGAGGATTAAGCCAGATGTGGGGTCGAAGGTGCAAGAGTCTACTAGGAAGACTGAACATGTATCAAAAGGCCCCTTGCATAAGGAAGCAAGGCTTGCTGGAGAAGAGAAAGAAAGTCTGTGTGGCTGGTGCAGATAGAATGTTTAAAGCCAGGCATTTTGTTATGGGAAGGCTTTTGATCTCTATCCCAGGAGCAATGGGGAGACAGGGAAAGGTTGTATGGGGGTGAGGTTGCTGTGGCACATTAAATAACAGGACTTTGATAATGTTTGATCTTTAAGAAGATCTTTCTGGCTGTAGGGTAGCAAATAGACTTGAGTAGCAAGAAAGGATGGTCTGGTTGGGGGTGATGCAGCACATTCTTTGTAAACAAGTTCTGTGGTAGTAGAGTTAGTACACACGTGAACCCGTGTATTTTTAGCTTCTTGCTATTCTTGTGTGTTCTTCAGAGTGTGTGAGACAGTGGCTCTGAAGGGCTGGTCAGCAGAGCTTGTGTCTAGAAATAGCATGTTTGCCTTGCTGGCAGCTGCTCAGTTTCTCTTTGGACTTCCTAGCTCTTAGATGTGGGTGAGCTACATAAAGCTTATTATCTCTTCAACCAAGCCTCTAAGGACCTTTTCCCTGTTACCTAGCTCATAGACCTATGTGTGAAGGGTTTGTGACCCAGTCTGGACAATGGGCTCGAGGGGTCTGTGGGCTCCAGACCCAGGCCTAGCCCTACAGATGGGTTTTCACCATCCATTCCTATAGACTTCAAAAGAAGTAGTAAGTTAATATAAACTAACAGTTTGTTCCAGAAGACACAAAATTTTGGCTCTTGGTTTATACGTTAGAGACTGATTTTAATTTTTGGATCAAGAGGAGGCTGAAGGACTGTTCTTAGTAGTGATTTTTGTTTGTTTGTTTTTGTTCATATGCCTATAAATCTTCTCCCTAAATGATGACAACTGGATGAAAATTGGTCAGGATAGGCTGGGTTATGCCACAGTAACAAACAAACCCTAACTCTCAGTTTCTTAACAGAGCCAAAGCTAATTTCTCAGGGATCCAGGATGATGAATACATTGAAGCTTCAACAAATGACCTTCTTTATAATCAGGAGACGAGAAAACAAAAGACAACAAAGCAGACTAGAGATTGATGCAAAGGCTTTGATACACAGCACTTCTGTTCACATCTCACGGACCAGCCCTGTTTAACTTCACGGGAGTTGGAAAGTGTGGTCACCTGTATGTCTAAGAAGGAAATAAAAATGGGATATATTATCAGCTATGGAATCTCCCTATCGAGGTGATGTGTTTCCTGCCTTTTATGGCTCCATGTATGACCGGCTCCATGCAAATTATCTCCTTAGAATAAGGAATGAAATGTTCTCCATCTCACTTGCAACTATAATTAAATCAAATAAATAGTTGGCAGCAGGGATGAGAGGAGGTGGCAGATATGGATTTTCTTTTTAACACCTCCTATGTGCCCTGCACTATCCTTGGGACTTTGTATAGCTGAACTCACATGGGAGGGAAGTAACTTGCTCTGGCTCTTACTCTTGGCCAGCTTTGGTTTTCTTGAAGATGTCTTCTGCAGTGTTGTAGTTTTAGAATCACCTCCAACAATGCCTCTCAAGGCAACCACAAACCAATTTAAAGGAAATGCAGACTCCTACGTCAGGTAAGTACCTTTTGAAAAACCCATCACAAATTTGGAATATATGTAAATTACAATACTTAAAATATATTATATTCTACATTAAATAATATGAAAATAAAATATTAAGAATTTAAATAATAATATTTAAAATACAGGAATGTAATAAATACGATCTCAAACCAGTGAGTGGCATGACGTTTCCAACTTCCACCATGGTAACTCTATCCAGCTTGAGGGCAGATAATTTGAGCCGTAGATCAGAGTCCACGCCAACTTATTTTCTTGCTTGTGATTTCTTCCAAATTATAAAATCCATTCACAATTGTAAGTTTCTAGAATGGTTGCAAATGTTTGGTGGTTCTGTCAGTATTCAGAACTGGACACAATGAAACACCATAAGACTCAAAAGTATAACTTGGGAGGTAAAAGAAGAAAAATTGCTAATTAACTTACTGGTTGCAAGTTGGGATGGGGTTGAATTGTTAGCAATCGAGTTATTTATTTATTTATTTTAAAATTTTATTTATTTTTTAAAAATTTATTTTAATTGACACATTGTAATTGTTCATAAATACGTACAATGTAAAATGTAAATATGTAAAATATAAAAAAGTATGTAAAATTGTACATATTTATGTACAATTACAATCTGATGTTTTTTTTTTTTTATTCCTTTTTGTCTTTTTTTTTTACTGACCGGTAACGGAATCGCAACCCTTGGTGTCGCGCCCGCACCGCGCTCAGCCAGTGAACGGGAACCGGTCTCCACATGGGATCTGAACCCTCGGCGGGAGCGCCGCTGCACTCCCAAGCAGCGCACTCTCCACTGCGCCACCGGGCCGGCCCGCAATCTGATGTTTTGATACTTGCATAGGTTGTATAATAGTCAAGTCAGAGTAGTTAGTGTATCTATCACCTTATGCATTTATCAATTCTTTGTGGTAAGAATATTCAAAAACCTCTCCTCCAGCTGTCATGTAATATACAAAATTCAACCATAATCACTGTACTGTTCAATAGAGCACCAGACTTGTTATCTATCTAATTGTAATTTTGTACCCACTGGCTAACCTCTTTCCTTTTCCCCTCCCCAGTCCCAGGTAACCACTGTTCTACTCTGTATAATATCAACTATTCTTTTTTCAGATTCCACATATGAATGAGATCATGTGATATTTGTCTTTCTCTGCCTGGCTTACTTTGCTTAATATAATGTCCTTCAGATCCATCCATATTGTTGCAAATGACAGGATTCCTTTTCTTTTCTTATGGCTGAATAGTATTCCATTGTGTATATATACCACACTTTTTCTTTATCCATTCATCCATTGTTGGACTCTTAGGTTGATTCGATATCTTGGTTACTGTAAATAGAGATGCAAATAAACATAAGAGGGCAGCTATCTCTTGACACATTGATTTCATTTCCTTTGGGTATAGACCCCATAGTGGGATTGCTGGATCATATGGTAGTTCTATCTTTAGCTTTTTGAGGAATGTTCATATGGTTTTCCATAATGGTTGTACTAATTTACACTCCCATCAACAGTGTGCAAATTTTCCCTTTTCTCCACATCCTTGCCAATACATGTTTTCTTCTGTCTTCTTGATAATAGCCATTTTAACTGGAATGAGGTGGTATCTCATGGTTGTTTTGATTTGCATTTCCCTGATGATTAGGCAACTGAATTACTTAATTCATTGGATAAATTTTTTTTAAAAAAATTTATCATTGATGTTATTATTTCTTCTTCTTTTTATTGATTATATATATTTGTGGGGTACAGAATCGAATATCAGTACATGTGTACAATATGTGGTGATCAAATCAGGATAGTTGGTATACTCGTGTTTACAAAACAATCTTTGTGACCCTTAACTAGTTTCTCACTTCCCCCTTTCCCACTTCTAAAAACCACAGTTCCATTCTCTCTCTCTATCTCTCTTATTTTTGAAAGTTTAATATAGACAAACCTCTTGTAAATCCTGATTAAAATCATGATACTTGAGCCTCGATGTGATATAAGCAGGTTATTTGTAATCTCGCATATATTGCTGAGTTAATCTCTTCAATTAAGCCACTTGAAATCACAGAAATAGTCTTTACGACAGTCACCATGTCATAAAAAAGATGTTGTCTTATTTCTGTCCTCATTTCAGAAACTCACATGAGCAGTGTCTTTTTCTCAGCAGTTAGCAGGATCTTATTCCTACAGTCCATTTCTTTGCCCAGCATGTTGAGACATGAACACTAAGGAAAAACACGTGCTTTGATAGTTTTCACTATTTTCTTCAACACTGAATCAAGGTCAAGAGGCACATTATTGACCACCAGCTATTGCCTCTGATAAAGCAGTGTATGGATTGGAATTTAGGAATTCCTATTCTGGAAGCGCACTTTTCCATCTGGAGACTGGTGCTCTATTAGTAAAGATCCCAGAACACACATTTCCAATCTAAAAGTCAGGCCAATAACCAATTATTGTTTATTTTTTGATAGCATTGATTTTTTTTTTTTTGTTAGTGGCTTGCCAGTACAGGGATCTGAACCCTTGACTTTGGTGTTGCCAACACTGTGTTCTAACCAACTGAGCTAACTAGAGCAATGACTTCTAGTAATAGACAGGTAAAAGTGTCCCTCTTATATGTACTAAACAGTTGCCACGTGCTGATTCATGCTTTGTGCATTAGCAGCATTCATTCATTGCCAAAGCAAACTATTTTCTTATACGACAGTGAGTATTCCTCTATATAGAAAGCCATTACTTTGCTCAAAGATCCATTTCATGAAAAAATTGTGCCAATAGCATATTCCACATTCTCTTTCAGCACCATTTCATAAACCCTGCTCCTATTTTATAAGACTTTGGCAGTCATGTAGCCAGCCCTATTTTTGCCATAAGGGATGCAAATTGAATGATGCCTTTGTGGTTTCAGTTTCTTCCTTACCTTTAATGACTAAACTCATTATTTTGTACTGAAAAACATTATTTTACAGTTATTCCAGGATAACTTAATTGGTTTACTAGGTAGGGAACTGTCTTTGCAAATGAAGCAAAATCCTTCAGTGGTTTTCTATCAATATTTGACAATGTCGGGCCGGCGCTCCCGCCCGAGGGTTCGGATCCCACATGCAGACCGGTTCCCGCTCACTGGCTGAGCGAGGCACGGGAGCAACACCGAGGGTTGCGATCCCGTTGCCGGTCCCCGGTCCGGTCCGGGGGCAACACTGAGGGTTGCGATCTGTTGCCGGACACAGAAAAAGACAAAAGACAAAAAAAATATATATATATATATTTGACAATGTATAACAGAAAAGCACTGGAAGCAAATATTCAGTAAAATGCAGTCTTCATGTATTCATTATTACACTTTCTACTCACATGTTTCCTTATCAACTGCTGTAAAATCCTCATTCATCTCAGAACATGCATCACACTGGAATCCTTTTTCCTTTTCTTGTTTATAGTGTTGTTCTGAGTTGTTGCATTTAGGTTCTGTTTCCTCACTCCTTTCATGCGTCAATGCACTGTGTCTGAGCCAGTGATCCCATTTTTTTCATTTGGGGATGTAATGCATCAAAATAATGAGAAAAAACATGTATAAATGAAAGAACATAAAACACCATATGCCAATGATATGAAAATACATTAGCCAAGATGCCCTGGTAATGGAATGTTAACCAAGATAATGTGAATCACTGAGCCCTTCTAGCATAGACAGGTCATTTAAGAATATAACCATTATAAAAATTACAATAAAAATCTCAGAATCAAAAACAAAAAAAAATACAAATGGTTTTTGTTCAAATCTTAATTAATTTTTACATTTCTAATGTAACATATATGAAATTAACCTAGTTTATTTCATAAGTGAAGTTTAGTTCATAAAAAAATTTTTTAATATAGTTTTATTTCATAAAAAAGCATAAGTTTTTTTTTTTTTTTGTTCCCATGCTGCTAAACCATCTGCAGACAACTTGACAGATTTCTAGGGACTTCTGGGGACAGTCTGCAGTGAGAGACTGATGTGGTAGCGGATAGTGAAAGCTATCATCCACTGTCCATATCTCCCCTTGAGAACTGAAAGTTTTTACATCCCCAGGTGAGAAGATGTTATTAGCTGACAGCTCTAAGCTGGATCCCTCCCAGGGAACTGCTCTTGGCTGACGGCCACCTTGCCCACGGTCTCAGCCCTTTGCATTCCAGGAATTAAGACTGAGTATCTTTGGGTGGCCATTATTCAACCTATTACACCTTCCAAGTTTTATTCTCTTTATTTATCTTTTATTTTTCTTATTTCATGGCACTGTCTTGGAATAATACTGATGAAGGTTGAGTAGAATCGATGATTGTCTCGTTCCTGGCTATAAGGAGAACGTGCCTAATAATTTACCACTGTATTAAGCTAATAAATTTTCCTTCTATTTCCTGTTTTCTGAAAATTTTTATCTTGCATGGATGTTAAGTTTTATTAAATACTTGCTTTGCATATTGAAATGATCATACATGATCACATGATTTTTCACTTTAATTTTATTAATGAAATTGATTGACTTTCAAATGTTAGACCAACCTCATACCCCTTACTAATAGTTCATCATCCATTTTACATTTTTCTGAGTTTGCTTTGTTAACTGTTTGTTTAGGGTTTTTTATTAGTATCTAATTTTCTCTTTGCTGGTTTCAAAATGAATGGGGAAGAGTTTTCTCTTTATTCTTGGAAAGAGTTAGTGTAAAGTTGGTATCATTTCCTCATTTAGGGTTTGGGAGAATTCACCAGCAAAGACGTCTGCGCCTGCAGTTTTCTTGCTGGGAAGGTTATAAATAATTAATTTGATTTTTAACATAGATGTTAGATAACCCAAATTTCTATTTCCTCTTGTGTTAACTTTAATAATTTGGTTTTTACCCCAAGAAATTTGTTCATTTTATCTAACTAGTCAAATTTATGGGCATCAAATAGTTTTTAGTTTTTCTAATGTCTACTAGATTTGTAGAGATATTGCTAATTTTATCTTCTTTGTTCTCGATCAGGCTTACTGAGTGTATATTAATAGTATTAATCTTTTCAAAAAAACAACTTAAAAATTCTCTATTCTGCTTTCTATTTCATTAATTTTTGCTCTTCCCATTATTTTCTTTGGGTTTAATTTGCTGATTTTCCCCACTTGTTTCTAATAATGAAAGCTCAAATCTTTGATTTTAAACCTCACTTCTTTTAAAACATGTGATTTAAACTTATAAATTTCCCCGTAAGCACTGTCTTAATTGTTTGCCACTAGTTTTGATATGTTGAATTTTTATTACTTATTTCAGAATATTTTCTAATTTCCATTATGATTTTTTTCCCTTGACCCATGGATTATTTTTTAAAGTGGTTTTTTATTTCTGTGTATTTGGGAATTTTATATTTATGATTCTGTTATTAACCATTAATTTAATTCCACTCTGGTCATAAAACATACTCCGTGTGATTTTCATCCTTTAAAATTTGTCGAGACTTCCTTTATGGCTTTGCATCATCCACTTTGTTGTATATTTCTCATGCACTTGAAAAGGATATATGTTACACTGTGGTTGGATATAGCGTTTTATAAGTTGCAGTTAGTTAGTTTGATTATTTTTATTTTTGAAATCTCCGGTATCCTTACTGGTATTTTGCCTGTGTTTTCTGAGCTTTTGAGAGAGGTGTGTTTACATTTATTTATTTTACTTTAATTTTTACTTTTCATTGAAACATAATTGACTGCACGTATCTTGAATATCAGTACCTGTGTGCAATATGTGATGCTCAAATCAGGATAATTAGTATATTCAACCTTTCACCTTGTAATCATTTTTTCTGGCCGTTTACTAATTCCTCACTAATCCCCCTTCCTCTCCCCCTTTCCCACCTCTGGTGGCCTCAGTCCTGTTCTTTCCTTTTGAAAGTTCAACTAATTACTGTGATTGTTGTTTGTTTATTTTTTCAGCTCCCACTTATGACTGAGGACATATGGTATTTCTTTCTGTGCCTGGCTTAGTTCACTTAACATAATTTTCTCCAAGCTACATCACATTGCTGCAAATGGCAGAATTTTCTTTTTTATTGCTGAGTAGTATCCCATTGTGTATAGATACCACATTTCCTTATCCAGTCATCCATCAATGGACAATTAGGTTGGTTCCAATTGTAACCATCCTTTTGAATTTGCCTCTTTCTCCTTAGTTGTCAGCTTTTTGCTTTGTATATCTTGAACCCATGTTATTAGGTGCATACAGTTTTTGGGCTACAACTTCACGTCATGAACCTTTTATCACTCTGACATATCCCTCTTTCTCTCCTGTAGCACTTTGCAACCTTGGCAAGTTAATTCAACTCTCTGTGTTTCAATTTTTTCATCTATAAAATGGGGCTAATAACACTTCCTATCTTATCACGTTGTATTTTTATGAGGATTTAATAGCACTGTATTATCATGAGGAGTCAATTATTACAAGTGAGTATTTGTAAAGCACTTAGAACACTTCTTGAAGGAAGTCTGGAATTTACAGTGTCTTGAAATACTTGAAATAAAGTCCTGCTGCTGCCAAGGGCCTTGGTGGTTTCCAGTCTGCACAGCTCTGCTTTAGTGTATGGCTGCATTAAAGCCATAGCAGCCCCATCCCTTCTTTAATTCATTCTGTAATCTGCTACTTCTCTCCTCATTTATCTCCATTGTTACCTCTTGTGGTCCCCCTTTGGGACCCCTCTTCTCGACTGCTGGTTATCTTTGCCCCTGATGGTCCAGTTCCCTTCTTCATGCCATTGCTTATTCTTCTTTCCTATAGTTGTATTTTCTGCTCCAGTCCTTATTCAAGTCTGTCCTATAACATAATCCAGCTTAAACCTCCCAGCTTCTGAAGTCAGTGGGTAACACAGCTTCACTGACCATGCATGCATCAGAACTTGCATGAGCTTTATAGTGATATTTCTTCTTTTATTTTTCTCAACATGCAGTTTTATTCTTCTATTGCTCCCTCTGTTAGATTGTTCAGACTAGTCATAAGCCAGCTGAAGAGGCAGTGCTGGTTACTTTTTTCCATAGCTCAGGGGAGCTCTGCCTCCTAAGAGCAACAGATGGTTGTGGCGGATCCTGAAGCTTGCTTCATTTCTCCTACCTTGAGGATTCTATAGTTAGCTACAAACCCTTTCCATTTCCCCATGAGAGCATTTTCCTTGTCGAAGACAGTGTTTATCATTCTCTTTACCCAACTGACAAGCTCACATGAATTAATATTTAATTTCCAATAGAAAAAAAAAGCCCCATCAGGGAAATGTCCAATATTGTGAGCAATGGAGTTTTAATATTCCAAATGTCATCTGCATTTGCCTTTTCTGAAATCTCTCTCTTTTTTTTTTTTACTGCATCTTTTTGCATGGGGTAGGGAAAGCTTCCACGCCCAGAAAAGCTTCTATGCCAGGAAAGCCCAAGTTTGAATCCCAGCTCTGCATGACCTTGTACAATTTCTTATCTCTGTAAACTATAGTGCTTTATGTATAAAGTGGAGATAAAGGTATCACCCTCTAACGTTGACTGTGTATTAAATGACATGATGTTCCTGAATTACCCAGACCATTAGATGTCCACCATAAATGTTAGTTATTGCTATTGTTACTCAAAGCTATAATGTTTTTTGACATACATTCTCTGGCATTTCACAAAGAGAACCATCATATAATTTTACATTTTTCCTTTCTCCAAACTTCCTGCATTCTTTTTTTTTTTTTTTTGTCTTTTTGTCTTTTTCCGTGTCCGGCAACGGATCGCAACCCTCAGTGTTGCCCCCGTACCGGACCGGGGACCGGCAACGGGATTGCAACCCTCGGTGTTGCCCCCGCGCCTCGCTCAGCCAGTGAGCGGGAACCGGTCTGTATGTGGGATCCGAACCCTCGGGTGGGAGCGCCGCCGCGCTTCCCAAGCGGCGCACTTATCCAGTGCGCCACCGGGCCGGCCCCAAACTTCCTGCATTCTTATGCTGCCTCCCTATAGAGAAACGGTTGTGCTAGAAGAAACTCACTTTCGGATGTTGAATGGTCATGAAAAGTGAATGTGCCTCTGGGGAAGTGGCATGAACTTTGCTTGGGACATGATGTGACACTTTCAGGTGATTTTTGATTCCCTCGATTAGCATATTCGTGCAATGTAAGCTAAATGGGCACTTGGACAGTTTCTTGGGGCTGGGGAGGGCTAATGTTTAACTTGACGAGAGTTGCAACCTGCAAAATATAGGATTTAAAAATGCTTCTACAGTTGTTGTCAGTCCCCACAGGTCTTGAGCAAAATTTGTTATCTTGATACACTTTCTTTTCCTCAATATATATATATATATAGATAGATAGATAGATAGATCATGTTGAGCAAGAACTTCAATTATTTTTATATCAAGGTTGGCAAATAAATTTCATCATTTGTTCCCACTTCTACTGATGGGTAATGGAAAATTGGCTTCCTGTGTTGAAAAAGATTTTGAGGCACTGGTTCCTGGCGGGAAGGAGTATTTGCCCAATTCTTAGCATTCATAGTGGGTGTGAGAATCAGTGTGGGATGACAGGCTTGGCTCGCACTTGCTGAATTTTTACCACTTCCCAAGGCTTGACTCCTTTATTAGAACCCCAGGAGGTGAATCAGGCATCAAAATACCTTTGTGCTGCCTGAGTGTGAAGGCCAAAAGCCACCCCACTGAGCTCACAGCCTCGTCACAGACACAGCACAGGAGTCTTTGCTTCAAGTCCGTGGGGATGAGGGAGAGACTATGACCAGTATAAGTGGGTGAAAAGGGACAGACTTTTGTCCAAACTACTTAAAAAACTTTACGACACAAAATGACTTTTGTGGCAGATTTTTTTGTTTTAATGTCAGCAGTGACATGAACCCAGATCTCCTTTTTCTCTGCGTGGAGAGATATAATCTAGATGCTGAAATATTGGCGTTGTCCAGCCATTGCATGGTTTACAGGGACAAATACCGTGAGCTGTGTGGAGCTCTCTGCATCCATTTGGTTTGTGACACCCAATTCTATGCTGCCGTTCCCACCCCCACCCTGCACAGATATTTTCCTCAGCCCTTCGGGCTTCAATACACTGTGTCAGCTTTCCCCACACGTGACCACCCTCGCCCTCTGCCTGGACTCCAGCCCTGCATGCCAGGCTGCCCCTTTTGTATGGATGCTCCTTTGTATGGTCCTGTCCCCCTGCGTCTCCTGACCCACACAGCTCGGGCACCTTGCTGTGGACACTCTCCTTACCCCACTCGGTCTATGGCTCCCAGCCCTCTGTGGACATGCCTTTCTCACCTTGCTGGACTCCACCTTGTGCCACCCTACCTCAGGGACAGCCTCCTCAACTTGCTTGAGCTCTGACCCCTGTGCCAGGCAGCCTTCACCCCAGGCAGGTTGTACTCTCCTGCTTTGAGACACAGCAGCACATCCCATCTCCAGCAACCTATTTGCTCTGCCTTGCACCATAGCTTGAGAATGAGTTGTTCAGGAAGGAACAGGAAGGAAAGAAAAAGAGGAAGCATTTACAAAAACTTATTATATTTACTGAAAATATGTAAAAACAGAAAAAGCAAAAGGTAGAAAACACGATTGATCACAGCATATGCAGATACCCCAGGGATAATCCAGTGATTAATATTTAGCTGTAGTATATTTCTTTTCTTTTTCTGTGCATATATATTTGTATTTAAAACAAATCTATATTCCTATCTATGTCTATCTTGTATCTTTCTAAATGCTAGGTATGTTAGTCATACCTAAACCAAAAACGATGTGGAGCTTTAGAGAATGGGATATCTTGGTACTTGGGATGTTGAGGCTTTGTCTGTGGCAACAGAATTATTTTGTCTATAGACAAAATCTGGAACTCCATCTGGGTTCTTTATCCTGAGGATTTTAGCTAAGGAATTGGCATGGGAGTGAGTCCGTCTGTCTCAACTACTCTGTGTAGAGGCATCTCATCTGTAAAAAGAAGATAAAACCCCCATACTTGAAATGTTTGTAAAATGCTTTAAAGGCATTTAAAGATGGTAAATGTTTGATAAATATTTAAAATAAAAAAGAAATTATTCAATATATTTTTCCTAGTCTTCTGGGGTGGTAGGCATCTCAATAAGCATATAAAATCAGCCTTAAAGTAAAGAAAAATCAGAAAGCTTAAAACATACTTTAATTGTGAAGAACCAAATTTCCATTAGAAAACCTAAAACATGTTTTCCAAGCAAGAAAATGAAAGTGCATAGGCAAGATTTTAGTAAGGCTTTACTGGACTTAGGTATGTTTGGCTTTTTGTTTCTGTTGATGTGTGTGTGCATAAATATTTAAATAGGTGAACATATAGATAATGAGAGAGAAGTGTGGTTCCTTTTTTCTTGATCTGTTGATGCTTTTTTGAGTGAGACATATGCTCTTGCTGTCTGGGGAGACACAGATTGGATATAGCTCTTTTATAAGCTAGTAGGCGGTGAGGCAGGGACCAGAACTCAGGGTCCTGACTTCAGGTCTGAGCCTGCAAAGAATGTTGGTCTGAAGCACACATCCTGAGGATAAACATCTAATGAAATTTCTGTCTGGCATGCGTGAGTAAGAGAATGTTCATTTCAGAATTGTGACTGGGGAAAATTATTCATCTGAATTCTGTGAGGAAACTCTCACACAATATCAAGCAATTGACAACTATAAACGATGTGGGATGATAAAAATAGCCAGCTCCCTAGTCTTGCATGGCTCATTTCATGCAGGCTGCCATCAGCAGTGTTCGCCACTGGAGCACAACTCCGTGGATTTGGGAGCCTCTGGGGAACCCCATTTTTGAACACTGGTCCTGACATTCCCTCCAGGCACTTCATTAACCAAATCAGTACATCTCTGTCCTTATTAGCTTCTACATATTTATATTACTAAGTGTCAGAACCTCAGGTCTCTTGTCAATTTGTCACCTTTATGATGTCCCTCCTGCACTCTCTGTGAGGATGCTTGAGTGGATTGTATGGCAGGGGCCAGTGTGGAGTGTAGGGTGGTCTTTTGGGGTATTAGGAAAAGATCCTGTATGTGAGAGTGGTGAAAATAGGAAGGCAAGATTAGATTAGAGAGACATTGCAAAGATTGGGTAGCAATCCCTCCCTCTGCCTCTGCTGCTAGAACCTGAGGACCTACCTCTCAGGTGACATGTGGCTCAGAGGTCTCCTCTTTGCCATGCTGCATCCCCTCCTTTAAGTATTAGCTCAAGTTTTATCTCCTTGAGTTACATTATCTCTGCTTCCTATCTGCCAGGCAACTCCCAACTCACTGTATAGTTCTGTCTTTGTTACCATATTTCTTGCATCTCTAAAGGTTATATGTAGTTTAGGCCCATTGACTCCATTATACTATAAAGATGTTTAGGGGAAGGACTCTATCAGTTAACCTGTGAACTAAGCAGCCAGGGCACAGCTTGCACATTTGGATTGTCTGACAGGTAATATAAGAATCAGTAACAAATACTGATCCAGGTTTGTGATCTTTTTCTTCCTGAAAATTTAAATTTTGATAGGCATATTTCTATATTTACAGACATTTTCAAAAGTGATAAAATATTTAGTATATCTAAAAACTGTCTTTAGCTTACCTATTTTAAAAAGAAATATCATCTAGGATTAAAAACATTCTTCTTCTAGAGAAATTCTCATTTTTTCTTGCTTTTCTCCTTCCTTTAAAAATTCAAGATTAGCAAAGTACATTTAAGCACACATTGCACCAAATGAAACTAACTTTTGCATTATACTCCAGCTCATATATCAGCTTTATTATTGTCTTTATTATTATTATTATTATTCCAAATAAGCCATCTCTATGTCTGTGACATCAACTCAATTTTTTAGAGAGATATGATTCTGTTGCCAGGGAGTCAGTTCATGGCCAAAGAGAATTCATCTTTGTTTGACAGTGAGACTTTCAAGACTGTCTAGAGAGGGCCTGAAGAAAGAGGAAGATGAGAGGACTGCTAGGTTTTATGTATATGTCCCTATTCCTGAAATAAGAATAGGATTACTTATTAGTCCATTTCTGTTGCTTATGACAAAATACCAGAAACTGGGCAATTTATAAAGAAATACTTATTTATTGCTTATAGTTCAGAGGCTGGGATGCCCAAAGTCCAGGGAACACATCTGGTGAGGGTCTTTAGTGGTGACTTCAGCAATGCATGGTATCACATTGTGAAATGGCAGCAGAGAGAGTTCCTTATGCACTGTTTTTTTAAAGCTCTCAGAACCACACCCACAGCCACCATTATACCGTCAACCTATTAATCCATTCACTAGGACATGGTCCTCACAATCTAATCACCTCTTCAAGACCCCACCTTTCACTTAACCATAATAGGATTTCCCACCCTCTTAACACAGTGGGATTAAGTTTTCAGGGGATTTTCAGTCCACAGCAACTACCTAGAGAAGATTTAGATATTATCAGAGTAGGTGGGTGAGAAACCAAGAATGAGATGCTAAAAAGGAGGAAGGTATGTACTCAAATCAGGTTTTGCTCTTTACATATTTCCTTAAGGCTTCAGTTTGCTTGCAAATGCTTACGTTTCATCTTTTGGTATTGAGTCAGTTAGAAACCCTGATCAAAACTGGCTTAAGCAAAAAAAAAAAAAAAAAAAGGAATTTATGGTTTACATAACTAAACAGATGTAGACTTGAATCAAGGCGTAAGTCATGATTTAAAAAATATGGACCAAGACTTCTTTTTCCTGTCTCCCTTTCTCAATTCTACTTGCTGGTGTTATCTTTAGGCTCAGCGCCTCCTCTGTTGCCCCACAATGCCTGCCAGCCACTTATGGAGCACAGTCTTTCTTGATTGTGTCCAATAGAACACAAGCTTAATCCTGGAGATGAACCTAAATAGTCTTGATTGGCTTTCCTCGGTCATGTACCATTTCCTGAGCTAATCACTTTGGTTGAGGTGAAGGGAGTATAAAGCTTGTCTTAAACAAATGAGGTCCCATTCAGGGGGAGGGAGGGGTCCATTCCCCCTAAATTACATGGATCTTATATTGTGAAATGGAAACAGTGTGAGGGTTTGGAGTAAAAAGACATTGGTTCAAAGCCCATCCCCATCACTTAATAGCTGTATGATCTTTGTGAACTGCTTAAATTCTAGGAGCTTCAGCTTCCTTTTGTTTCTTAATTGGAGAGGAGAATAATAGTTATCTTACAGAAAGATTATCATGAGGATTAAATGAGATAATCTGTGTCAAGTGTTCAGCACAGTGTTTGGTACACAATAGGTGCTTTGATTTTTCTTTCTCTCATTTTGTTACAGGAAAATTCCAGCCCTGTTGGCTAGGTCCAGGTTCCCAGTGTCTCGAACAAAGAATTGGATGAGACATGAGAGAAATGAAAAGTAAAAGCAGTCTTATTTAGCAAAGAAAGAGTACACCCCAGAGAAAATGGAGCATGCTCGAGCGTGAGAGAGTTCTCAAGAGCCCTGCCAGTTACATTCCTGGGCGTTTTAAGTCCTCTTAGCTGGATTTGTGCCATTTGGTCATTGGTTGAGCCCTGAATGTAATCTCTGTCATACTGGTTAAAGAGATTGGCGCCCTAGCTGGTGGGAGCTCATTGGACTAACTGAATGGCACCCACAGT
Source organism: Galeopterus variegatus (assembly GCF_000696425.1). Lineage (NCBI taxonomy): Eukaryota > Metazoa > Chordata > Mammalia > Dermoptera > Cynocephalidae > Galeopterus > Galeopterus variegatus. The sequence continues at coordinate 192,528 of NW_007728566.1, forward strand.
GGTGGGGGGCTCCCTGTCTGGAATTGTCTTTGTCTCCTGTGGTCGCTTCTGTGCATGTGCATGTCTATGTCCTCAGGGAGCCAGATTTCCCACTTGCAAATAACCAGATCTCTTCCTTCCACTCTTATCTCTCTCTAGCTTCCTGCCTCAATTTGTTTCTGCCAGTTGCTGAATCTTTGCCAATAGCACAAGACAAAAGTTCCATTTCCAAGCTTGGGAAGGTATTGATAGGCCTCTGACACAAAGCTGGACCTCAGCATTCACTAGTAATGAACAATCTCACATGAGATACCATTCAGATCTTTGAGGCCAGATAACCCTTACTTTCCTTACTACATTGGATGTTGCAAACTTCTCTTTCTGTATAGGCATTCCCAAATAGCTTGAAAATCCCTGATTCCTGACTTATTCTTCTATGGCTGTCTTCCTTAGCAACAATTTCTTCCATCCTTCTAGTCCTACCATTACTCATGTGAATGTGGGTGTTGGAACTAAATGACTCATCAGATATCCTTGCACATACTTGACCCCTTCAGCATCAGCATCAGTATCCTTTGTCTCTTATCTATACCAGCCCAGCTGGAGACTCCCTGTATTCTGTCATTGCCCAGAAATTTTTTCATCACTGAAAATCCGAACCACAATGTCACTTTTTCTGATGACAAGCTCACAAATTTCTGACTCTCCCAATCCCGTTTCCCACCCTATCTGATCTCTGATTTCATATAAATCTTATTTCTATAATACTTAATTTTTCTCCCAGCTAGGAAATGTTTTAAAATTTTTACCTTTCCCTAGATCCAACACTTTATCAGTTCAACCATTCTCTTACCTCTGAGTTTTCACCATCCTTGGCCTGACCCACAATCCTGAGGACCAATCCAACCAGTAGTCATCTTTTCTCCTACATCCGTGTCATTAAGGATTTGTGAGTAAAATCACAAAATCATGCGAATTGGTGCCATTGTAATGTCATTGGCTCTGATCACAGGTAAGCCCTCAGCAATGCCTTACAATTCTCAGGGGAGCTCCTGGGCATTTCTTCCTTATAAAATCTGTTTAAAATATTCACCATTCTCTTTAAATCCTCTTCTGCTTCCTCCTACTTCATAGAGAAAATATACTCTAAGTTCCTGATCATCTCTTTAAAGAAATGTACCTGGACATATAATAATAGGTTGTAGGTATGATTTATTACTTTTGTCTCTGATTTAAAGCAAATCTCACCTGGATCTGTCCCCTCTTACATCGATGACTAGTAATGGCATTAAGTCTTCCCTCCCCTCTGGTGGTAGCGTCTTCCCCTCACCTAGTTCATTCTCATCAGCATATAAACATGATCTTTATCTTTCCTATCCAGCCATGAACTGATTTTTCTCTTTACATTCACAGCCAAGATTCTCCCACTTGTAGTTTACTCTTAGGGGTTTTCATTTATTTAATTGGAAATATTTCTTGCTGAGATTATCAATGAACTTCCAGTTACCTAACTCGAGGGCACATGTTTCAGCCCTTATTTTGAAATCTTTGTGACATTTGACAATGTTACTCATTCATTATTTTGATCTGGTTCTCTAGTCCCCGGTAATATTTCTGTCTTTTCAAGATATTTTTGCTTTAATTAGTTCTAATGAATGCATGAATGAAGGTTTATTAAATCAGAGACTTCAAATGAAACTAGAATTATCCTTTATATATAGTTCAATATATATCAATGTATACAGTCGTTCATAAACTTTTAAAAAAGCTATTGAAGCATTTTCTTCAAATGAAAATTTATGCAGAAGACCTATATTCATTCATTCAGTTATTCATTCACTAATTTATTGGCTGCCTACTCAATAGACATTCATTGTTCTAGGCAATGAGACTACAATTATGAAAAAGAGTTACTTGATGTGTGTTTGTATACACATATATGTGTACATGTGTGCTTATATGTGTATATATGTGCATGTATATGTGTATATATACACGCACATATATATATATATATATATGTATATATATATAGTTTATTTTATTAAATAATAAAATAAAGAATTAATTTTCAGATATAAACAGTAAACAGAAAAAAGGAAACACTCTAAGCACAGTGTACTGTGCATCATACCTTATTTATGTCTGTGAGGTTCTGGATTTTCCATTGCTTTGGCCTTCTAGTCTTAACTTTTTCACAGTCAGTAGTCAAAATCTCAAGGTTTATCCTTACATCGTTTTTGAGAAATTAGGATGTGTTTATAAGTGACATAGAAATGAGACTTTTGTTAGAGGGACCCAGGACTTCATGAATACTGTCTCGGCTCATCTGTGTCTTACCTCCAGTCAAAAGGGGCTATCTGGGAAAAGGAGGTGAAAAAAGGCATAGCAACTTTTTTGTTACCTGGTGATTTGGTCCCAAATCGCATGACAGAAATTAATATTCTTCCCTTTTCTAAACTCTTAACATTTTCTTTATCTAAACTACCTTGAAGAGCTCATGCAGCCTCATGACTTTAAAATGCCATCTACATACCGTTGAAGCCTCGAGTGATATCTCTAGCCCAGACTTCTCCCTGAACTGCAGACTCATATATCCAATTGCATATTAGACACATCTCCTTGCATGTGCAATGGGTACCTCAAATTTACGGTGTTCAAACTTCTGTTTTTTTTCTCATAAGCCTGAGCGTCCCATCATTTTGGCCATTTCAATTAAGGCAACCCCAGACTCGTTAATTAGGTTGGCCTCCTTGGTGTCATTCCTGAAATCCTTTTACTTACTTTGCACACCATTCAATCAATAAATCCCAAGGTTCTGCCTTCAATATCCAGCCACGTCTCCCAATTTTCACTGCTACCAGCCTTGCATAAGCCAACCCACCTCTTGCCTAAATTATTGCAATAGCCCCCTAATTGTTATCTCTGATTTCACCCCTGTCTCTTGCAGGGTATTTACAGCACAGCAGCTAGAAAGATCTTTTTCAAAATCCCAATTGCATCATGCCGCTCATCTGCTCAAAGCCCTTACCCTGCCTCCTACCTCACTCAGAGTAAAAACCTGAACCTTATATGATGAAGACCTCCCCCAGCCTCTATGCTGTGCCCCTCTACTGTATCCTGGCCACCCTGGCCTCCTTGCTGTTCCTCAAACATACCAGACAGGATCCTTCCTCAGGTATTCCTTCTGCTTGGACTGCTCTTTCCCTTGAGAGCCTTATGACCAATCTCTTACCTCCACCAAATTTTGTTCAAATGTTACTTTCTTAGTGAGGCTTATCCTGATCACACTACTTAGCATTATAACCTACAACCTTATCTTTTTTTCCCCAAAGCACTTAGAACCTTTTAACATTCATTCTTTCTATAGATCTTTATTTATACCTATATGCCTGCATCTATATCTATATAGCTCTATCTATCAAATCTGTATTATTTTCTCTCCCCCACTAGAACTAAATTCCATCAAGGCAGGGATTTGTGCTTGTTTTGTTCCCTGATGCATGCCTAGGAAGTAACATCGAATCGATGCTCAATAATATTTTATCCTATTACATTCTATGAATATATCGTTTATTTATCCATTTTCCTGTGGATGACCATTTTTGTCGTTCCCAAGTTTTTGCTGTTGCTGCGATGAACACGTCTGTCCATCTTGGTGCAATGCGGATTAAGTTTCACTCTAAAGCATTGTCTACATTTGGATTGTTAGGAAGACGATTCAGAGGTTTACGTATATCAGATGCTTATGAGGCAGTGCTCTTTGGAACAACACTTGTAAGGAACTGAACTTACTGAGTGAGATTTTATAGAAGGAGAAATTAAACAGTGATGTCGTTACAAAAGAAGCCTCAGCTCTGGAGCTGGGAAGGTCCTTCAAGTTGTCTCAAATAAATCAGGGCAAGGAGGTTAGGCTGCCGCCAGATGGGCATTTGTTAATTCTTGGGCAAGGCAGCTCCCTTTAGTTTAAAGAGCAATTTCCTGGAATCCAAGGGGTGACCCCAGCACCCACAATCATATTTAAAAAGAATATGCTGGGTACTAGAGTGTGTGCATCTTCAACTTTACTAGATTTTGCCAAATTGTTTTTCAAATTGGTTGTGCCATGTTCTGCTCCCATCTGCAGTATGTTAGAATTTTTATTGCTATTCTTCTTTTCCACGAATTCTATATCTTTGTTTTCCTGTGCTATTTTCTGGATAATTTCTATAGCTCTTTCTTTCTTGAAGTATAAAAAGGATCAGTTTGGTTGTGTCTAATCTGCTTTTTAACTTATTAAAGTGTTTGTGTTTTTGTTTTTTCCTGAGTTCTTTTTTTTTTTTCTGGAACTTTCGGTCATTTCCTTTAAAAAAAAAACTTTTTAAATAAAGTAAATAGTTCCTTCCTTATGGTTTTGATTTATTTTATTTTTTAATAACATGAAACATGTTTATTTCTTATACTGGAGAATTTACATTTTTGGAAGTTCTGAGGCTCTAATTTCACTGATTATATCTGTTGATTTTCATGCAGCTTATTTCTTCATATCTATAATCTGTGGTTGTGAACATTTGTACATCTGTGGGAATTCTATACTGCCTGTATCTGTCCTCTACAGAGATTTTGCATCTGTTCTTGCAAACCCCCCCGCAAACTAAGAAACTTATTTCTTGTCTTAAAATAGATCATTTTTTAGAGCAGTTTCACAATCACAGCAAAATTTAACAAAAAATACAGGGGGTTTCCATACGCCCCATTCTCCTACATACACACAGTCTCTCCACTTCAACACTCCGTTTCTCCACACACAGAGTAGTACATTTGTAGAAACTGATGAGCCATATGGACATATTATCACCCAAAGTCTATATTGTACATTAGGGTTCACTTTCGGTGCCCATTTCTTTCTTTCTTTTTTTTAAAAAGTCTTTTATTGTGGAAAATTTCAAACACATTGAGAAATATATAGCTTCATTCAGGAGTCTCATTTCAACTCTGTGCCTTGCACAGGCCCAAAGCCTCCTGTCCAATCTCCATGAGGTGGTTACCATCCAAGCTGCATAATTCCCGAGACCAGCAAAATGTCTTCACCACAGGGACCGTTGCATGCTCACCACGTGCTCACCCGTCCTGTTTTCATCTTCTTTATCTTTAGAGTTGGATTTTCCTTAACTTATTGGAAGCTCAGCTATGCATTAGAAATATTTTTGTTATATTTTATACAACTTATCCCAGTGTTTTTGTGACAGAAAGCTTTCAGGTGATCTACTCCACCATGTTTTCAGAACAGAAGCCTTTTATGATTTTCCTGCATTTAAATTGTTACTTCCTGGTCTTCTTCATGGGCTGCTCTGATTCTTCCTGCCCCCCAAATGTGGGTGACTGCCTGGATTCCATTTCCGCCCTTTTCTCCTCTTATCTCTGTCAGGTCTTCAATTAAGTTGATAATTCCTAAACTAGTACCTCTAGCCACAACCTTGCTCCTGACCAGATATCTCACCACTTACTGGATGTCCCAGTCACCTACTCGTGAATGCCAAGTTCAAGCCTGATTTACTATTGTTTCCCACTGACTGACTTTCTTGTGTCTGCAGAGTGAAAATTTCAGATCACAGCTCATGGCACAAATACCATGATTCGCTAAACTTCAAACATGGGCATATGACAGGTTTGCAATGTCTGAGGGCCTGTTTTGTCAGGCTCAGCACCATACGAGGCCACAGGCAAGGCTACATTAGTATCTGGACAGGAGTCAGAATTAAGCCCCAGATCCAGGCTTTCCAGGCACAAAGCTGCCTGGCATTACCTGGGAAAACTGATCTTCCAGAGTCAGATAGCTCAGCTGACTCTGGTGGGAATGCTTTTCTCCAGTATTGCTCTCATTCCCAGACTCAGGGAGCCCCAGCCCCTCTCCACCCACAAACCCACAGTTCAGAAACAGGGAGCACTGGTAATCTACAGGGATTTGCTTTTTCTCTGCCTGGGGAATATCTACCACACGGCTGACATGTAGCACACTTTTAATTACAAGTTGAGTTGAATTGAATTAATCCTAATTCTCACTGCCACTTGGGAAAGGTAATCTGAAACACAGTAAAGGAAAAATGGATAGCTTTCATGGTGAGACATGATTGGCTCTGATCTATTTATATTTAGGAAAATACATCAAAAACACTTTAGAAGTCAGGAGAAAACATGGTTTGGGGAATAGGCTTATGTATCTGCATAAAATCATTGCTCTACCTAAAAATTACTTTTAAATACATTGACCAGTCATAGAGGTATAAAATGCACATGGGCATATAAATGCAATGAGCAAGGTATTCTGTTTCAAAAACAAGAAGAGAGATTAGCCAATGGCGAGACACGTTTCCTCCACAGTGCTGCATGGAGTAGCATGTTAGGTCATCTGAATGCTTTTCACAATTTAACAATTTATTTTTCACTTTTGCTTATAGTTCATAGCTCAAATTCCATTTGTTATAGATCATTCACACTTAGTTAATCTGCCACTGGGTTTTGATGGATAAAGCAAAGTGTTCCTGAGATGGGAACATGAACACCTATAAATCTAAAACCTTGAGGTTTTGAGATGTCAGATACCAAACCCACTTGTCCTTTCCAGGGTTGGAACAGGGTTGCATTTGACCTGTTTTCACACTGCTTGCTTTAACCTCCCCCACTTAATACTGAATACAACTTTTTAAAAGGAAATAATAAAATTGAGTATAGATATGATCTACTGAGTACTTACTATATTCTAGGCACTGTAGTAAGAGTTTTATGTACATTATTTATGTTCACTATAACCATATTGATACAGGAGGTAACTCCTGAATCAAACTGAATACTCAGTTTTACTGGGCTCAGGTTTCAGGACATGCCTCTGGGTTTCCAGCCACTCTCTGAGGTTTCAGGCCCCCTCCTCTGAGCTCTCCCATGGAAGAAAGTTACTGTTGCCAGTTAGACCTATTTTTAACACCAGCTGGGAAAATGAGACCACAGGGGGCTGGCTTGTGCAAATCCAGTGGCTGGGCATGCTCAGTAGAGAGCACAGAATATTCTTGAATATGCTTGGTGCATATAACTGAGAACCAACCCCTTAGTTGAATATTCATTAGACAGAGAAACTGTAAAAGCCTAATCCCAGCTGAAGGCAGCATTGTTGCTCACTGTCCTGGAGATGACGCCCCACTTTGCTGGCTGAGGTGTGTATAATTTACTTTGCATCAAACTTACTCTCAACAGGCAGCTGCTCACTCTCTTGAGCCAGCCTGCACTTTGTACTGAACTTTAAGTGTGTTTTTCTTGCTTTTGTGTTAGACTTGATGTCTGTCCTGAACTTACTTTTGTGTTAAACTAGGTGTGGGCCCTGCTCAGTCTCTGGAGATATGCCCCACCCTCTCTGTGGAACTTGTTTTTATCTGTTATATATATATTTTTTGTCTTTTTTTTGTGACCAGTAAGGGGATCGTAACCCTTGGCTTGGTGTCGCCTGCACCGCGCTCAGCCAGTGAGTGCACCGGCCATCCCTATATAGGATCCGAACCCACAGCGGGAGCACCGCTGCGCTCCCAGCACCACACTCTCCTGAGTGCGCCACGGGGTCGGGCCTTAATCAGTTATATTAATCTTGTTCTCACTTTCTACTGTGACTCTGCCCTTGAATTCTTTCCTGTAGTGGAGTCAAGAACCTGGTAAGAGGACGGAGTGGGTTGAGGCCAACTATCGAGCCCCCTGGACCCTACCTTTGACATCAATATGAGGTAGGTTCACTAGATGTGAAAAATGGAGTCTCACAGAATATGTGCCTTCCCCGGTCTCCTGCATGGCCTGGAAGAAAAATGTAGTGGTCAAGAGTGCTTGTTCTGGAACTGGACTGTCTCGATGTTGATCTCTGCTTGGGCACTCAATGACTATGAGCGATTCACTTAATCATCTGTGTCTCAGTCTTGCCCCCATGATTTCTTATAAGGATTTAGGAAGTGAATACAAAGCATTCTGACTAGTATTAGCTACTCAATAAACAGTAAATTTTATGAGGGAGTGCAAGGATTTCAAATCCACCTGTAAGATTTCAGAACTCACGTTCTTAATCATTATTCTCTTTGCCTCTTCTCTAAAGGTTTTGGAGAAACCTAAACACTTACACTTAGGGGATGTTTTCTTCAGGAATAACTGAAGCTCAGTGCCATACCTCACTGTGTCATTCATTCAATTATCCCGTGGTCTCTGAGCCTTCTGCCTCCTCACTTGGTGCAGGACAGTGTGTGTCTCCCACTTGGAGGTCTATGGGGTGCTCAACCATTCTGCAGATCCTCATTGTTAAAGCATCTATTGCATTTGGAGACAGTGTCTCCTCATAGGAAATGCAGAAGAGTTTGAAGTAGACACCGTCTCATAGGTATTATTAGCACTGGGCATGAGTAGGCACTGATAGGTTCCTTGCATGCAGTGTTGCATTAAGTATCAGACAGTGTGAATTATACACAGTCCTTACACACTAGGGGGTAACTGACCTAAAATCTCAGACAATCTTCTAAATTTGCATATCCATTGACTAGACCTCCTACAAATCCCAGAAAAGATATAAGTTGACAATTTATACCTTATATAGTTGCCACATTTAGTTATATGATTATTGGAGTTTTCCAGATTTTAGGTTCTTCCTCATTTAGCACAAGTCTGGGGTAATATTAAAATTTGCTGAAGATATGTGTATAGGGACATCTATATATCTATAAATCTATATCAGTATCTAGTACTTTGATTTGTGATTACAAACATCTCGAATAAATTAACATCTCCATTTCAAAGGATTCATCTGAATTCTCCTTGTATTCTGATTTCTTTGATTGTCTTTTTCTATGGGCCATAAAACTAGTTTCAACAAGTTCGAAAAATTGAAATCATATCAAGTATATTTTCTGACCATAATGGAATAAAAATAGATATTAATAAATAGAACTTTTGAAACTACACAAATACATGGAAATTAACCAACATGTTCCTGAATGACCAATGGGTCAGAGAAGAGATTAGGAAGAAAATTTTAAAATTTCTTGAAACAAATGAGGACAGAAACACAACATACCAAAACCTATGGGATACAGCCAAGGTAGCAATAAGAGGAAAGTTTACAGCCGTAAATGCTGACACCAAAAATTAGAAAGATTTCAAATAAAGAACCTAATAATGTACCTCAAGGAAGTAGAAAAGCAAGAACAAACCAAACCCAAAACAAGCAGAATAAAACAGACAATTAAAAAATCAGAGAAAAATAAATGAAACTGAGACTATAAAATACAATGCAAAAGATGAATCAAATGAAAAGTTGGTTTTTAAAAAAGGTAAACAAAATTGACAAACCAATAGCCAGACTAACAAAGAAAAAAAGAGAAAAGACCCTAATAAATAAAATCAGAAATGCAAAAGGAGACATTACAACTGATACTACTGAAATACAAAGGATCACCAGAGACTATTATGAACAACTATATGCCAATAAATGTGAAAATCCAAAGGAAATGGATAATTTCTGGACACATGGGACCTACAACAGTTGAACCAAGAAGAAATGAAAAACCTAAACAGACAAATAATAAATAACAAGATTGAATGAAAAATAAAAAGTCTCCCAACAAACAAAAGCCCAGGACCAGATGGCTTTACTAATGAGTTGTACCAAATATTTAAAGAAGAATTAATACCTATAATTCTTCAGCTATTTCAAAAAATAGAAGTGGATGTAATTCTTCCAAACTCATACTATAAGGCCAGCATTACCTTGATACCAAAACGAGGCAAGGACAGAACAAAAAAATACAGGCCAACATTCCTCATAAACATAGATGCAAAAATCCTCAATAAAATGCTAGCAAACCCCATTCAACAGCAAGAAGTTTATACACCATGACCAAGTGGGATTTATCCTAGGGATGAAAGGATGGTTCAACATACACAAATCAGAAAGTGTAATACATCCTATAAACAGAATGAAAGGAAAAAAAACCCCCGTATAATCATCCTGATAGACACAGAAAAAGCATTTGATAATAAAATTCAACATTCATTCATGATAAAAACTCTCAACAAATTAGGTATGGAAGGAAAGTATCTTAATACAATAATAGCTATGTATAACAAACCCGCAGCCAGCATCATACTGAATTAGAACAAGACAAGGATGCCTATTCTCACCACTTTTATTCCACATAGTTCTGGAAGTCTTAGCCATAGCAATTAGGCAAGAGAAAAGAAATAAAGGGCATCCAAATTGAAAAGGAGGAAGACAAATTGTCCCTGTTTGCAGATGCCATAATATATAGAGTGAAACTTAAAGACTCTACCAAAAAACCCTTAGATCTGAAAAACAAATTCACTAAAGTTGCAAGACACAAAATCAACATTCAAAAAATCAGTAGCATTTCTATACACCAACAACAAACTTGCAGAAAAAGAAATCAAGAAAGCCATCCCACAGCAACAAAAAGGATAAAATACCTAGCAGTAAATTTAACTCAGGTGAAAGATCTCTACAAAAAAATACAACCCCGCCCCCACAAAAAACTGTAAAACACTGATCAAATAAATTAAAGAAGACACAAAAAAGGAAAGATATCCCATGTTCATGGATTGGAAGAATCAATATCATCAAAATGACAATACTACCCAAAGTGATCTACAGATTCAATGCAATCCCCATCAAACTACCAATGACATACTTCACAGAAAAAGAAAAAAAAAAACAATTAAAAAATATATATGAAACAAGAAGAGACCCCAAATAGCCAAAGAAACCCTGAGCAAAAAGAACAGAGCTGGAGGCATCACACTCCCTGACTTCAAAATATAGTATGAAGCTATAGCAACCAAAACAACATGGGACTAGCACACGAACTGACACATAGACAAGTGGAACAGAATAGAGAATTCAGAATAAATCCACTTACCTACAGCCAACTGATTTTTGACAAAGGAGCCAAGAATGTGCATTAGGGAAAGGACAGTCTCTTCAATAAAGATGCTGGGAAAATTGTAAATCCATATGCAGAAGTGTGAAGCCAGACCCCTATCTCTTACCATATGCCCAAATCAACTCAAAATTTATTAAAGATTTAAACATAAAACCCAAAACTATAACATTTCTAGAAGAAAACATAGGGGAAACACTTCAGGACATAAGAATTGACAAAAATTTTATGAGACTGTAAAGCAAAGGCAACAAAAGCAAAAATAAACAAATTACATCAAACTAAAAAGGATTAAATCAAACTAAATCTTTAAAAAGGAATTGCATCAAACTAAAAAGCTCAGCACAGCAAAGGAAACAATCTACAGAGAGAAGAGACAACCTGCAGAATGGGAGAAAATATTTGCAAACTATGCATCCAACAAGGAATTAGTATCCAGAATACACAAAAAACTCAAACAATTCAATAGTAAAAAAAAAATACAAATAATCTGATATAAAAATGGGCAAATGAGCTGAATACATATTTCCCCAAAGAAGGCATAGAAATGGCCAACAGCTATATGGGAAAATGTTCAACATTGCTATCAGAGAAATGCAAATCAAAACCACAGTGAGATATCTCACCCCAGTTAGAATGGCTATTATCAAAAAGACAGAAAATTACAAATGCTGGAGAGGATATGGAGAAAGGGGAACTCTTGTACATTGTTGGTGGGAATGTAAATTAGGACATCTGTGGTGGAAAACAGTATGGAGTTTTCTCAAACAACTACAGATAGAACTGCCATACAATCCAGCAATTCCACTGATGGTTATATAACCAAAGGAATGGAAATCATCATGTCAAAGGGATACCTGCACTCCCACATTTATCATGGCTCTATTCACAATAGCCAAGAGATGGAACCAACCTAAATGTGCATCGATGGATGACTGGATAAAGAAAATCTGGTATATATACACAGTGGAATACTACTCTGCCTTAAAAAGAAAATGAATGAAATTCTGCCATTTGCAGCAATGTGTATGAGCTTGGAGAAAATTATGTTAAGTGAAATATTTCGGACACAGAAAGACAAATACCATATGTTCTCACTCATATGTGGAAGCTAAAAAAGTTGATCTCATAAAACTAGAGAGTAGAAGAGTGGTTACTAGAGACTAGTAAGGGCTAGGGGGAATTGGGGATGGGAGAGGGTGGTTAATCGATACAAAATTGTAGAGGTAGGAAAAATAAGATCCAGTGCTCCATAGCAATATAGGGAGACTACAACCAACAAGAAATTACTTTATAACTTCAGGTAGCTAGTTGAGAGGATGTTGAATGTTCCCAACACAAAGAGGTGACAATTGTTTGAGGTGATGGATGTGCTAAATATCCTGATATGATGTACCCAAATATCATATTGAACTTCATCAATGTTGCATTAGTACATTTCTGTTGCTTATAACAAAATACTTAGAACTGGGTACTTTGTAAGAAAATGAAATTTATTGTGTACAGTTTTGGAGGCTGGGAAGTCCAAAGTCCAGGGAACACAGCTGGTGAGGGTCTTCTTTGGTGGTAGCTTTACAGCAATGCAGGGGGGTCTCACACGGCAGAAAATGGCAGAGCAGAGAGAGAGAGAGAGAGAGAGAGAGAGACTCTCTCACACCTTCTCCTTTTAAAGCCCTCAGAACCATGCCCACGAACATTAAGCCACCAACTTAATCACCTCTTCAAAGCCCCACCTTTCAATTACTATAATAGGATTTCCTATCCTCTTAATACCATCATAGTAGGGACCAAGCCTCTAACACATTAAACTTTGGGGTGACCCAATTCAATCCACTGTTTTCCACTCCTGTCCCCCCAAAAATCTCATATTCTTTTCACATATACACACATTCATTTCATCCCCAAAGTCATACTTGTTTCAAATCAAAAGTCCAAAGTCCCATCTGTGAAATTAAAACAAGTTATCTACTTCCAAGATACAATGGTGGGATAAACATAGGGTACATATTCCCATTCAAAAATGGAGAAACAGGCCAAAAGAAAGGGGTAACAGGTCCCAAACAAGTTTGAAAACCAGCAGGAAAGGCATCAAATCTTATAGCGGAAGAATCATGTACCTTGACTCCATAGTTGATGTCCTCTACAGGCTGGTGCACGAGTTGGGTCCCCATGTCCTCGGGCAGCTTCACTCCTATGGCTTTCCCAGTCTCAGGTGATGCTTTAGCTCTCACAGGCTGGCATTGCACATTGGTAGCTCCATAATTCTGGGGTCTCCATGGCAGTCCTGCTCCCACAGCTCCACTAGCCATGGTGCTGATGGGGTCTTTCTGCCGCAACTCCAACCTTGTATTTCCTCTTGGCATTGCTCTAGTAAAGACTCTGTGCTGTGGCTCTGCCCCATGACAGATTTCTTCCTGGGCCTCCAGGCTTTTCCATATATATATTTTTGAAACTGGGGTGGAGGCTCCCAAGCCTCCACAACTGTGGCATTTTGTGAGCCTGCAGACCTAACACCACATGGATGCTGCCAAGTCTTCCAGCTTCTATTTTCCAAAGTTGCAGGTCCAGCCACACCTGGGGCCAATTATTCACAAGTTGGAGCAGCCAAAGCAGCTGGGATGCTGGTGCAGGTAGCAACTTCCTGAGGTGACCCTGTGTAGTGAGCCTTGGAGGGTGCATCAGGCCTGTTCTCCAAGACCATTCTATCTTCCTAGGCCTCTGGGCCTATAAAGGAAGATGCAGCCTCCAAGGTGTCTGAAATGCGTTCACTGTCTTTTTTCCCTTCTCTTTATAATCCTTTTCTTCTGTACTAATCTCCTTAGCAAATTGTCACTGGGCTAAAACCTTGCTTTTGTAGACAGGCTGAAATTTTTCCAATTTTTCTCTTCTGCTTTCTTTTGAATTATAAATTCTGGCTTTACCTCATGCCTTTTCTGCCCTAACTCAGCATAGGTTGTTGCAAGTAGCGATGCAGCTTCCTGAGTGCTTTGCTGCTTAGAAATTTCTTTTGCTATATACCCTGGGTCAGTACTTTGAAGTTCCACATTCCATAAAACTTTTGGGCATGAACAGAATGCAGCCAAGTTCCTTGCCAGTTCATAGCAAGGGTGATCTTTGTCCCAGTTTCCAATAAGTCCCTTTTCATTTACATCTGAGACCTCCTTAGAATGGTCTTTATAGTCCATATTTCCATCAGCATTCCGGTCACTACCACTTAACCAGTCTCTAAGACTTTCCAAACTTTCCCCACCAGCATCTAGGCTTTTCCTAGCCTGTTCCAACAATATCTTCTAGCTTCTCCTCAACACCCAGTTCCAAAGCCACTTCCACATTTTCAAGTATTTATTATAAGCAACACCCCACTTCTCTGGTACCAATTTTCTGTGTTAGTACATTTCTATTACTTATAACAAAATACCCAGAACTGGGTACTTTGTAAGAAAACAAAATTATTGCATATAGTTTTGGAGTCTGGGAAGTCCAATGTCCAGGAAACACATCTGGTGAGGGTCTTCTTTGGTAGTGGCTTTACAGCAATGTAGGGGTCTCACATGGCAGAAAATGGCAGAGCAGAGAAAGAGAGACTCTCGTGTGCTCTCCTTTTAAAGCCCTTAGAACCAGGCCCACAACCACCACTAAACCATCAACTTAATCACCTTTTTTCAATTACCCCCCACCTTTCAATTACCATAGTAGGATTTTCCATCATCTAGTCACTGTCACAGTGGGGACCAAGCTTCCAACACATTAAACTTTGCAGGGGACACAATTCAATGCACTGCAAATGTATACAATTGTCATGGGTCAATTAAGAAAAAAAAAAAAGGACTAGAAGCTACCAGAAATGGGGGGCGGGGAGAGAGAAGAGAAATAATGGGAACTTATTGCTTAATGGGTACAGAGGTTATGTTTAGGGTGATAAAAACGTTTTGGAAATAGAGATAGTGGTTATGCAGCATTGTGAATGCAATTCATTCCACTCAATTGTAGGTTAAAAATGCTTAAAGTGGAAGTTCTTGTGTTATATATGTTTTACCACAATACAAAAATATATATGAGGCTAATTCTATCAGAGTTAATGAGCACTAGTGGACTTTAATGTGCTCACACTGTCTGGCTTAAATCAGAAATTGATTTAGGGGGTCTCTAGAAACACATAGTCCTGGAATCCAGTGCCTTCACCCTGGGGCGAGTTGAAGATAGAGGCTGGACTGGGATACAGGAAAGGTTTGGGGACTGATTTGGGAGCAATGGAACCTTCCAGAAAGCCTCAAATCACACTTTCTAAGTGACTTTTTCCTTAGGGCTGGAAGCACCTTTGTTTGTGTTATATAGAATCAGCCAATTAGCTCAAAAGGGCACCAATAAAAGTTCAAGGTAAACAAACTTTCATAATATTTAGTCAAATTTAAAAACACAATCATCAGAGGGAACGGATGACGACTGAAACAGAACTGGCTGGCCACCAACAAAATTTTGGGCTCCTCTGCCTCATGGGCTGGGCAACACACCACAAATGACATCTGTTTACTGGATTAACAAATAAGTGAAATAATATTTTGCGATGTTCAATATATCCATTTTAGGGCAAAATCAATTTCTAATGGTTTAGACATTTTAATACCATCTGTAAAAAGCAACAATTGGTTACAAGTCCTGAGACTGTGACCAAAATAGTATTTTCTTCTGGTTAGCAGCCAGGCTGGGGGTATAGCCCTGGTTTCCCAACTCCCAGACAGCGCTCCCAGTACGTGGTGAATACGATTAGCCTCCCTGTTCTTTTTTTAAATATCAATATAAGTTCCTTAATAGAATTAGTATAAATAAGGTAAATAATAAAAAAAGAAAAAGTGGGACTGAAGCTTTCTAATAACTAATGAGAGAGAAAAAGAGAGATCCAGAAACATTTGCCACCACCTGCCCCTCTTGGGATCACTTCCCACCCACATTGTCGACAATGCCGTTTTCTCACTGTTGCAGTGAGTCACTGTGAACTCACAGGGAGGGGCAGGGAACACTGATGCTTAAAACAGGAAAGTAGAGTTTATTGAAATGCTGGCATTTGACTCAGAAGGACTCATGTCCAAAGTTTTGAGCACCCCAATGCAGTGGGGCAGTTATTTTTATATCATAGCATTTTCAGGTTTCTGTAAAAGAGCAAGAGTCGTGATCTTATGATCTTACATGATTATGATTCTGTCTCAGGGTGGAAAAGTACAGCAAGAGAAGCAGGCTGAAAAATTCTGTTCTCGCAATCTGTAGTAACCACACGGTGAGACCTAGGGGGTCTGTAGCTGCAGCAGGATGTTAGAAAGTCTGTGTTAACCACAGGGTGAGAGAAGGTGGGGTTGCATGACATTGAGGTGGGGGTCTTGGTTACAGCATAGTGAGGCACAGCATAGATGCCTAATGGCCACAGCTGTGCTGGACACAGCTGGGTAAGTGTGAGTGCCTCCTCACCATTTTGCAACTGCTCTTCCAGCCATGCCATGTTTCCCCCCAAACTTTGAATCTTTGTGTTTCCCCCCACCTGCTTCACATTCCACACTCAAATCCTGGCTAAAAGGTCACCCCTTCTGGGGAAACTTCTTCTGCTCCCCATCAGCACATGGGTCACTTCCTTCTGGAGATTTCTCAACCTCTTATCCTCACATCCCTCAGACAGCTCACTGTATTCTAATCATGAAGGACTAATCATGCCTGGTCCCTGCCCTAGACTGAATCATCCCCCAAGGCTGGAAGCTGAACCTTCATCTCTGTGTTCCCAGCAATGAGCTCAAGGCCTGGCAGAGGGAATGTCCACGGTGTGATTATGGAAAAAATAAATTTTCACTAAACTGTAAGTGTATGAGGCCTACCACAAACAGGGTCTTACTTCAGTAGGAAATGAAAATTGAAAGCAAGGGTGCTGCTGTTCAATTTCCTGTTTCCCCCACTGGAGTGTTTATAAGATGTCAAAACTGGAGGAAAGGCGAAAAATGCCATTTATCATCTGGTAATTTTGTCTGCACAATGAAAAAATGACTATTTGACTCTTTGCTCCTGTAATCAACTTATAACTCTATAGATTCTATTTAAGTTTAAGGATTTAGGGTGTGTGGGGGTAGGGCAAAAACTCTTTTTGGGAAAAAAAAAAAAGGAATCGATCTAAACATCACACTCTCCACAAATGTTTACTCAAAATGACTCATGGACTTAAACCCAAACCTGTAAAACTTTCAGAGAAAAGAGGAGAAAATATTTTGGATCTAGGGCTAGGCAGAATTCTCACACTTGACACCAAAAGCCTGGTCCATAAAAGGAAAAGTAGATAAATTTTACGTCATTAAAATAGAAAATTTCTCTGTGAAACCCCATGTAAAGGAAATGAAAGACATGTTACAGACTAAGAGAAAATATTTGCAAATCACATATCCATCAAAGGACTAGTACCTAGAATGTATAAAGAACACTCAAAACTCAACATTAACAAACAGTCCAGTTAGAAAACAGGCAAAAAACATAAACTGATATTTGACCGAAAGGATATACAGATGGAAAATAAGTGCGTGGAAAGATGTCCAACATCATTAGCCATTGAAGAAATGCAAATTAAATCACAATGAGATATCACTGCAGAACTTTGAGAATGGTTAAAATAAAAAATAGCAACAACACCAAACCTGGCAAGAATGAAGAAAAACTGTAGTTCTTACACTGCTGGTGGGAATGTAAAATGGTACAGCCACTTTAGAAAACAGTTTGGCAACTCTTGTACAACTAAAGATGTGATTATTACATGACCCTACAAAATCATACTCTTGGGCATTTATCCCAGAAAAATAAAAATTTCTTTTCACACAAAACCCTGTGTAGGAATGTTCATAGCATCTTTATTCATAATAACCAGAATCTGGAAATAGCCATTGAATACATCCATGGAATAATCAGCAATAAAACTCAGCAATACAAAGGAACAAGCTATCGACACACACAACAACTTGGATGAATCTCCAAGAATAATGCTTAGCAAAAAAAGGCAATCTGCAAAGGTTACAGACTGTGTGATTCTATTTGGATAATATTCTTGAAATAGCAAACCTTACAAATGGAGAACAGATTAGTGGTTGACAGGGATAGGGGTGAAAAGTGGTATTAGCAGGGAGTTGGGTTTAGTTATAAAAGGGCAACACGAGGGGTCTTTGTGATGTTGGAACTGTTCCAACATGACAGTCAAGATATTGGACTTGGATTCAATATCTTTTCAATTTAAAATCCAAGTTCAATATCTTGACCGTGGTGGTGAACACATAAGCCTACAGATATGATAAAAATGGATACTACCAAATTCACAAACACATGCACTTATGAGTACAAGTAAATCTGGGGGGAAATTTGAATAAAATCAGTGGATTGTGATGTTATATATAGTTTTGCAAAATTTTACCATTGGGGGAAACTAGTTAAAGTGTATATAGCATTTCTATGAATTATTTCTTATAACTGCACTTGAATCTATTCTACAATTATCTCAATAAGATTTATGGTGGGGGGGGCTTATTTATACTTCTGATCTTTTTTTCTTTAGTATCTTGTGTCATTTTTTAGAGGACACCTGTCAGGGAAACTTTCAGAGAAGACTGTATATTTCTATTGAATTGAAAATCACAGAAGCAGAGGAGAATGGCCCCAGTCAGACTTTTTGACTGTGATTTTAGATCAGTGGTACAGATTTAATTCCAGTTTTATGTGGGTATTACAGAGAGAACAATTTGTGGTTTTAGAAAAGTTTAGATTATTTCTTTAGATTATGATCTATGCAGCTGTTCGAGAATAGAAGTAGGACAAATATCCAAACCTTATGCTTTATGTTTTTTTTAGAAATATGTGCATCATATAGAAACACACAAAATGAATCACCCAAAAAACCAAATACTAACACTTGCTTCAGTATTATTTGGGTTTCCTTCTCCAATTCTGTATATTTCCAACTGTCCCCAGAGTTAGACATAATTATAAATTTAGTATGTATCCATTCATGTTTTTCTCATTTTACTATATACACACATAATACAACAGACATAAATATATAACACACATAAATGCAGCATACATAATAAACACATATAAATACAACATGTTACTATTTTTTGAAAAATCACTCAAGTGTTATACTTACATGTAATATTCTACAGTTGTCTTTCTTCACCAAAAATTCTATTTTACATATTGATTCATGTTAACATATTTGGATCCAGTTCATTTTAACAACTGTAGAGTATTTTATAATATTTATATCCCATAATTCATCTATTCTATTGATGAATTCATATATTTGGTCTCCAATTATTTTCTGTTACAAATTCAAAAGAAGAACTTCACACTTGCAGTGACCCTTGCATGGGCGCTATCAAATTTCAACCAGTTCTAACCATCTAATGCTGATTGGTGACTATAAACAGAGCTACCTTGGTGGATTAGACCTTCAGGGAACTAATTAAAGTGTGTTTCCCGATTATAAGAAAATCAAAAGTTTCCATATTCCTAGAAGTATGGAACATTGGAATTGGTTTTGAATCTATTTATTCAATCAATGGTATGATAAAAAGTAAACACAAGAATTGGTTTTAAATTCCTTTATCAAATTAATGGCAACTCACTTTGGTGAACACATCTATGCAAGCCACCAATCTGTGACAGCCTCATGCTTTGAAAGGCAGCCAGTTGGCATCAGACTCACTGTAGTTAATATACTTCTAAAGCCGATGTCAGTTCTGTAACTAACACAAGGTGTGCTGCAGTAGCCAACACAATCCGTGCTTCTTAGACTAACACCAACCTACTCCTGCATCCATAACCATCATCACCAAAAGCGAACTCTTCCCAAAGAACCTTTTATATGAGGTGAGCAGTTAGTTTTGCTTAAGGAGATTATACCTGACCCGCATAAGTGTTCCTTACTTAAGTAAACAATAAGTTCAGCTTCATTTCAGATATTGAGTGATGTTTTCCTCTTACTAGTGACTTCTTTTAATGAACTGTGTATGGAGTCATTTTATCTTATCTGGAGTGTAAGCTTCAATCTATACTTAGCACAGCTTCCATGAATCTTTTCCTTTCTTTCCCTCCTTAAAGAACTACTCAGTGAGTTTCTTGATTTATGTGTCTTCTCTTATCTGGTAAGTAAAAAAGCTCTTTGTTGGTAACTAGAGTGGTCATCACCTTTCTTTTAAAAGAAACACTATTGGCTGGGCCCAAACATCCTGAGTCAGCTGTGCCAGAACAGGTAGGAGCCATGCAACCCCCAGCCCAGGCCAGTGCCAGCTGACCAGAGAGGCCTAAGAGCCACCGGGCCCACATGCCCCAAGACAGCTGCAGTGGAACAGGCAGGCACCATGGAACCCCCACCCCAGGCCAGTCCTTTCCACCCAGAGAGACCTGAGAGCTGCTGGGCCCACATACCGCAAGTCAGCTGCAC
The DNA here is from genome assembly GCF_000696425.1 of Galeopterus variegatus. NCBI lineage: Eukaryota > Metazoa > Chordata > Mammalia > Dermoptera > Cynocephalidae > Galeopterus > Galeopterus variegatus. The sequence goes on from NW_007728566.1 coordinate 212,916, forward strand.
CAGAACAGGCAGATGCCATGGGACCCGCAACCCAGCCCAGTCCCTGCTGCCCAGAGAGGCCTGAGAGCCACCAGGCCAACATACCTTGAGATAGCCATGCTGGAACAGGCAGGCACTGTGGGACCCCCAGTCCAGGCCAGTCCCTGCTGCCCAGAGAAGCCCGAGAGCTGCCGGGCCCACATGCCCCAAGTCAGTCATGCTGGAATAGGCAGGCACTGCAGGACCCCCAGCCCAGGCTAGTCCCTGCTGCCCAGAATTGGCAGTCCCTTCAGGATCCAGGCCAGACATCAGGGTGGAACGAGTGGACAGTGATACCCCTGCCACAATGACTAAACACCAAAGGAAAGATACAGAAATATGAAAAATCAAGAAAGTACATCACTACGAAAGGAAGCTAATGACTCTTAAGTTCTAGATCCTATAGAACAGGAAGTCCTTGAAATGACTGACAAGGAGTTTCAAGCAACAATTCTAAGGAGACTAAATGAGATACAAGAAAACTCAGTTAGATAACACAGTGAAATGAGAAAAAATATACAGGACCAGAAAGATGAAATGTATAAAGAAATCAATGCCCTGAAAAAGAATGTAGCAGAGCTTGTCGAGCTGAAGGATTCATTCAATGAAATAAAAAACACAACAGAGAGTCTAACCAGGAGGCTAGAACAAGCAGAAGAGGGACTTTCTGGCCTTGAAGACAGGCTATTTGAATTAACACAGGTGGACTAGAAAAAAGAATGTAAAAATTGAAGAAAATCTAAGAGAGATAACAGACAACCTTAAGTGCTCCAATATCCAAATCATGGGTATTCCAGAAGGGGAGGGAAAAGGATATGGCATTGAAAACATAGTCAATGAAATAATAGCAGAAAACTTCCTAGGTATAGTGAAAGTTACAGATCTTCAGATTCAGGAGGCCCAAAGATCCCCAAACATATTCAACCAAAAAAGGTCCTCTCCATGACATGTTATGGTCAAACTGGCAAAACTCAAAGACAAAGAGAGAATCTTAAAAGCTGCAAGAGAGAAGTGTCAAGTCACATATAAGGGAGCCCCAATCAGACTAACATCAGACTTTTCATCAGAATCCCTACAAGCCAGAAAAGAATGGGATGATATATTCAAAATACTAAAGGACAAAAATTGCCAGCCAAGAATACTTTACCCAGCAAGGCTATCTTTCTGAAATGAAGGACAAATAGTATATATCTCAGACAAACAAAACCTGCAGGAGTTCACTACCTCACGACCAGCCTTATAAGAAATTCTCAAGGGAGTACTGAGTTTGATACCTGGAAAACAACCAACACTGCCATGAATACTCAAAAAAGAACAAAACCTACCAGTAAAACTAAAATTCTAACAATAAAGAGAAAAAAAACAAAAAGTTTATATACCCCAAGAAAGCAACAAACACAGAAGACATACAGAAAATCAGAAAAAAAGGAACCAAAGATACTTAAGATGTCTAAACAAAAATCAATAAAATGCTAGGACTAAATCAACACCTTTCAATAATAACTCTAAATGTAAAAGGATTAAATTCCCCTCTCAAAAGACACAGACTGACTGACTGGATTAAAAAGAAGGACCCAACAATATGCTGACTTCAAGAGACTCACCTCACCTGTAAAGACACACATAGACTAAGAGTGAATGGATGGAAAAAGATATACCATGCAAATAGAAATGAAAAACAAGCTGGAGTAGCTACTCTCATATCATATAAAAAAGATTTTAAAGCAAAAACCATAAAAAGAGATAAAGAAGGCCACTATATAATGATAAAAGGATCTATATATCAAGAAGACATAACAATCATAAATATATATGTACCCAAAGTTGGAGCAGCCAGATTTATAAAGCAAACACTATTAGATCTAAAGAATGAGATAGACACTAACACTATAATAGCAGGGGACCTGAACACCCCACTTTCAATATTAGACAGATCATCTAGGAAAAAAATCAGTAGAGAAACACAAGATCTAAACAACACCTTAGTCCAGTTGGACTTGGCAGATATCTACAGAACATTCCATCCCACAACCTCAGAATATTCATTCTTCTCATCAGCACATAGAATATTCTCCAGGATAGACAACATATTAGGTCACAAAGCAAGTCTCAACAAATTCAAAAAAATTGGAATTATTCCATGTATTTTTTCAGGTCACAATGGATTAAAATTAGAAATCAATAACAAATGAAACTCTGGAAACTATACAAACACATGGAAATTACAAAACATTCTACTTAATAGTATATGGGTCCAAGAAGAAATTAAACAAGAAATCAAAAAATGTCTGGAAAATAATGAAAATAATGACACATCATACCATAACCTGTGGGATACTGCAAAAGCAGTACGAAGGGGGAAATTTATCACATTAAATACTTACTTCAGAAGAATGGAAAGATGGCAAATAAACAACCCAACACTTCACCTTAAAGAACTAGAAAAACAAGAACAATACAAACCCAAAGTTAGTAGATGGAAAGAAACACTAAGATCAGAGCAGAACTGAATGAAATAGAAACCCCCAAAATGATATAAAAGATCAATGAAACAAAAAGTTGCTTTTCTGAAAAGATAAATAAAATTGACAAACCTTTAGCAAGGCTAACTAAGAAAAGAAGCGAGAAGACCCAAATAACAAAAATTAGAAATGAAAAAGTTGATATTACAACTGATACCTCAGAAATACAAGGAATCATTACAGACTACTATAAACAACTATATGCCAACAAATTTGAAAATCTGGAGGAAATGCATAAATTTCTGGACACATCCAAACTACCAAAACTGAGCCAAGAAAATACAGAAAATCTGAACAGACCAATAACAATAAAAGAGATTGAAGCTGTTATCAGAAGGCTCCAGTAGAGCTAGGACTTGGTCTCACAGACCCCTGAAGCCCATTGTCCAGACTGGTTCACAAACCCTTCGCATTCAGGTCTATGAGCTATGTAACAGGAAAAGGTCCTGGGAGCCATGGGTGAAGAAATAATAGGCTTTATTCAGAGCTAGGAGCAGCCGCTTCATGGAGTGGCTTCATGGAGCATCGTTAGTCCTTTATACTCAAGTCCATAATCCAAAACACCTGGGTGCACATGTGCAATCACACCAAACAATAACAAGGAACACCCGTGCGCACACGCATACCCACATCAGACTCTCAGCAAGATTCCAAACATCCGAGGGGCCCTGGCCATTTTCTATATTTTCCCAACAGCTCCCAGCAAAGAAAAGCCCAGGACTGGACAGGTTCACTGCAGAGTTCTACCAAACCTTCAGAGAAGAATTGATACCAATTCTCTACAAACTGTTCCAAAAAAGATTGAAACAAAGGCCATTCTCACAAATTCATTGTATGATGCAAACATCACCCTCATACCAAAACCAGACAAAGATACATCAAAAATAGAAAACTACAGGCAAATATCCTTGATGAATATAGATGCAAAAATCCTCAATAAACTACCAGTTAACAGAATACAGCAACACATACACAAAATAATCTACCATGATCAAGTGAGATTCATCCCAGGGAAGCAAGGTTGGTTCAACATACACAAATCAATAAATGCGATACACCATATCAATAAAAGCAAAGAAAAAGACTGTATGATCTTCTCTATAGACACGGAAAAAGCGTTTGATAAAATTCCACATTCATTCATGATAAAGACTCTCTACATGCTTGGTATAGATGGAAAGTATCTCAATACAATTAAAGCCATATGTGATAAGCCCACTGCCAATATCATGCTGAATGGGGAAAAGCTTTCGGGAACAGGAACTAGACTACAATGCCCACTCTCACCACTCCTATTCAACATAGTGTTGGAAGTACTAGCCAGAGCAATCAGAGAAGAGAAGGAAATAAAGGGCACCAATGGAATAGAATAGAGAACCCAGAAATCAACCCATGCACCTACAGCCATCTGATCTTTAACAAAGGCACCAAACCTACACACAGGTGAAGAGACAGCCTCTTCAGCAAATGGTGCTGGGAAAACTGGATATTCATATGTAGGAGAATGAAACTAGACCTGTACCTCTCACCATATAACAAAATCAACTCAAAATGGATTAATGAATTAAATATACATCCTGAAGCAATAAAACTCCATAAAGAAAACATAAGAGAAACACTCCAGGAAGTAGGAGTGGGTACAGACTTCATGAATATGACCCCAAAAGCACAGGCAACCAAAGGAAAAATAAACAAATGGGATTATATCAAACTAAAGAGCTTCTGCGCAGCAAAAGAAACAATTAACAGAGTTAAAAGACAACCAAGAGAGTGGGAGAAAATATTTGCAAAATATACATCTGACAAAGGATTAATATCCAGAATAGACAATGAACTCAAACAAATTTACAGCAAAAAACCAAATAACCCAATTAAAAAGTGGGCAAAGGAGCTGAATAGGCATTTCTCAAAGGAAGATATACAAATGGCCAACAGACACATGAAAAAATGCTCAACATCACTCAGCATTCAGGAAATGCAAATCAAAACCACACTGAGATACCATCTCACCCTAGTTAGGATGGCTAACATCCAAAAGACTGAATGATAAATGCTGGCGAAGTTGCAGAGAAAAAGGAACTATCATACATTGTTGGTGGGGCTGCAAAATGGTGCAGCCTCTATGGAAAATGGTATGGAGGTTCCTCAAACAATTGAAGATAGATCTACCATACGACCCAGCCATTCCACTGCTGGGAATATACCCAGAGGAATGGAAATCATCATGCTGAAGGGATACCTGTACTCCAATGTTTAT
>NW_007728566.1:218466-250023 GCF_000696425.1 Galeopterus variegatus
ACCATTCACAACAACATGGATGGACTTAGAGAAAATTATATTAAGTGAAACAAGTCAGGCAGAGATAGAGAAATACCACATGTTCTCACTTATTTGTGGGAGCTAAAGATAAATAAATAAACATACAAATAAAGGGAGATGGAAGAAGACACAACAATCACAACAATTCCTTGAACTTGTTAAGACAAGTAAACAGATATGATGCAGTGGGGTGGGGGAGGGGAAAGAGGGAAAGGGGGAAGAGAAACAGGTAAAGGGACACAAAAATCAACTACAATGCATACTGATAAGTTAAAAAAAAAAATAACAGAAACACTATTGCCATAAACAATCATTTACATGTCTCTGTATGGCAAAGAAGAACTTCAGAGGGGAAAGAGCCCAGCTTTACTAGAAATTGCAAGATTGTTTTCTGAAAGGGTATTCCCAATTTACAGCCACACCCTTAGTAGGGTTGTTTTTACCAATACCCTGTATTGTTAAACTTTTAAAATTTTGCCAATCTAATGAGTATGAAATAGCAGTTTAATGTTTTAACTTTTGTTCACCAATTACCCAAGTGCGATTCGTCGTCTTTGGCTATTTCCTAGCAATTCAGTTATTTTTCCTAGGTGACTTGCCAGTTCTTAAACCATTTTTTAATTATCCTTTATCCTTTTCCTATAAATTTGTAAGTTTTTTATGCATTCTGGTTATTAATTTTTTCTATATATACTAAACTATTGTCATTTCTCTCAACTTTTTTTTTAAACTGACAATTTAAATTATTATATGATCCATTCTATGTGTGTTTATCTTTGTGATTTGGGGTCTTGTTAAGAAACTCTTCCTTATTTTAGAGCTATAAATGTATTCTTTGTGTTAGTTTAGTTTTTAAACTAAAACACATTTAGTTTTTAAAAATCAATCTAGAGTTTATTTTTGAATAAGGTGTATTATTTTGGGGTCTAAATTCGTGTTTCATGTCAAAATACAATTTTTCCATGAATGATCTGTAGCTATGCAGAACATGGTTGAGTCTTACAAAGTTGGTGTTGAAACGGAGGAGGATGTCACAGAAAGTAGTGTTGACAGAATTTGCTAATAGATTGAATTTAAAAATACTAAGCAATTAAGAAATTAAAGAAAACATCTTGGAGCTCATATCACTTCATATCTAAAATGGGCTATAACATAGTTATTTTAATAATACAACCTTTGTTTATTATAATACTTCAATTCATGTAATGCATTATCATTTACAAAGCACTTTTACAAGAACTAATTTTTTTTTTATTATTGAAACACAATTGATTATACATATTTGTGGGGTACAGAGTTGAATATCAATACTTGTGCACAATATGTATGGATGACTGGATAAAGAAAATGTGATGTGTATATACACAATGGAATATATATTTTTTTCCTTTTTGTCTTTTTTACTGACCGGTAACGGGATCGCAACCCTCGGTGTCACGCCCGTACCGGGGACTGGCAACGGGATCGCAACCCTCGGTGTTGTGCCCGCACCGCGCTCAGCCAGTGAGCGGGAACCGGTCTCCACATGGGATCCGAACCCTCGGCGGGAGCGCCGCCGCACTCCCAAGCGGCGCACTCTCCAGTGCACCACCGGGCCGGCCCCACAATGGAATATTTTTACAAGAATTATTGTGTTTCAAAACAAGGCTTACAGTAGTGATCGCCAAACCATGGACCAGCAGCATCTGAATCACCTGGGAGCTTGTCAGAAGTATAGAATTGCAGGCTCCAAACCAGACCTGTAAAGACAGAATCTGAAGCTTAACAAAACCCGCCCTGGGATTATTAATGCACGTGAATGCTTGAGAATCACTAGGCTGGGGAATTTACTTTAAGAAGTTCCCAGGTGCTCTTAACAATGAGCCAGGCTTAGGGAAAACCAGCCTACAGCATCTTTCTACCAGGAAATCCAAACATTTGGCATATATCTTATTAAATTTAATCTTCAAAACAACTTTTGCCCACTTCTTTCCCCTGTAGAAAATAAACAGGACACGTCTACATGAACACAAAAGGACTGGGAAAGTTGAGATGCTCAGATGGAGCGTGATCAGGATTCTGTGGTCAGCTCTTGCAATTCCACTAAGTCAGTTCTCATGGTTGTGGTGGAGGGAACAATTTGTACTGGGGAAATAGATATGGAAGTCAGCTTCTTTGCCAGTTAACCCACACCTAAAATTTCCCAGCTGTTTCAAAATAGTTAGGATGCCTCATGATCCATTGTTTATAGGGTGGATTTTATTGATAAAATATTTGGGACTCACTAATAAATCTGTGAAATTTGCAAACTCTATAAAGGACTAAAGACCCACCCCTCCAGGCAGAGGGAATTTTTCACGATTGCTCTCTCAGGCAGGTAAGACTTTTGGTTGACATGTGCCGTGAGGTTGCACTAAATAGGAGAAAAGAAACAGCTAATGGGTGCCCTTTTGTATGGGTTTGCTTGTTCATTTTACTTCAGATCAGTCCTGAACTCAATTCTCTATATTCTAATGTATCACTCACTGTGTTGGCAAATCATTAATTAATTGAACTTGCGTAACTCCTTATTGCTAATTATTCTTTTGCTTAAAGAAGAGACCCATTAGATTCCTATCACTTCCAGGGCTGTTCATCAGAGAACACCTCATTTAACCAGTTTTCAGCTATTAGCGAGAACTGTTTTGCTAAAATGATGAAGCTAATGATATATTGGGGTTGATGACTCACTATCCAGAGGAGATAGCAGTTGTCTGAAAATGAAGAAATGGAAATCCATTCTTTGGGCTATCACTGCACCTAATTAATACTTAGTGAAATGAACCTGAGGAAAGAGATGCTGAATGAAAACTTGCAGTGAAATGCAAAACCCAATATTAGACGATGAAAGAACCACTCTATTCTTATTTCTGCTTTTATGATTGACTAACAAACCCTAAATACTGGTCTATTTTCCCTGTATCTGAAGTGTTTCTCAGCACCTTTCTTAAGTGTCTGCCTAGTTTCTCTCATGTCCCACCACCATTTAATTTTTTCTCCCAGTTAAAGAAAAACTTGTACTCAGGCAAGAAAGCAATTATTTGGTATTACCATTTTAAATGCTGGTGCATCCACATTGTTTTGGATGGAGGTGAGGAATGCCAGATTTACAGTTTTAAAATGGAGACAAAGTTTTTTGGGGGACAGGAGCCTACAGACATACCTACACAAGAACAGTTCAAAAATATTGTTATGAATTGACCTATGCCTTGGCTGCATAGAAAGCACTTTCTTCCTTCCCTGTTTATATAAATATTGGTAGGAAATGAAGTGGGTGAATGCATGATTTAATTTGATGATGAGACATCATTTGGTAATTAAAAATGTATTCTTATTACTGTAATTGGCATAAATTGATCTTATTCTATATCACCTCAGAGAGTGTAATAGGATAGGAAACAATCAATACTTACACAATGTGTCGCATATACTGGGAAAAGTGAGGCCATGAACTTCTGACGTCTTTTACTGGATTATTTTTCACTCCTCATTTTAAATAGTTTGAAAAAAGATTTACAAGGTAAAAAGTAAAATAGCCGCTGCAACCCTTATTATCTCGTCATGGCAGAGATATTTTAGATTCCTCTGGATTAGCGATGATTCACAAGCATCCCATGGCAACACAAATTATTAATGAGTGGAGAAGCTTAGCCTTTGGCCTGCATGATGTACAGTTATATCTTAAGTCACTAGATGACTTAGTGGCATTCAGGTGCCATTGAGTAAAACAACACTAAGCATTTGTACCTGCAGCCATACAGCTTCTGGGATTGGTGCAAAATTCTTCTCTCATAGCCACACTTGAGATTGTGACCTTGGTTTCTCTTCCTCGAGACTCTTCATTTCGAGATGGACCCAGCATAGACTCCTGAGTCTGATTTTGTAACAGTCAGGGGCAAGGGTTGACTGAGTTATGTTTTAGGAAAATATTTCCCTAGTAGGTTTCTCAGGCCTCCTGCATCACAGTCTCCAGAGCCTTGGAAATGGAGAGTATAACAAATTCCCACATGACACTGATACACATTAAATTTTGAGGAGCACTGCTTCAGGAAATAAAGAGCATAGTCACAGTTCATCAGTGATCCAGGAGAAATGGCCACCCCCCACGAAGAAGGTTTGCAACGTATGGGCATTAGCTGCTCCTCTGATGAGCCCCAGATTCTAGCCACTGCCTCCTGGTGACGCCACGCTGTTCTTTCAGGGATTTCAGCATGTATGGCATTTGAGGCTTAGATATTTGGCAGGTTCTTTGGACTGAATGTTTGTGTTTCCCCAAACTTTTTATGTTGAAGCCTTAATCCTCAATGTCATGGTATTAGTAGGTGGGACCTTTGGCAGCTAATTAGGTTATGAGAGTGGAGTCTCATAAGTGGGATTAGTGCCCTTGTAAGAAGAGACCTGAGAGATGATCTTGCTCTCTGCCAGGTGAGGATACAGTGAGAAGGCAGCCTCTGTAAATCAGGAAGCGAGCCCTCACGGAACCCGACCAGGCTGGCACCCTGATCTCAGACTTCCAGCCTCCAGAACTGTGAGAGCTACATTGCTTTTGTTGAAGCCACGCAGTCCACAGCATTTTGTTATAGCAGTCTGAACTGACGAAATCATAAGTAAACAGCAAAACTGGGCTAACGTAAAAGGAAAATAAAAGTCCATACTATGTATGAATGCGTAGATATAGATAGATAAAGGCTGTCTGTCTGTCTATTTATTTATCATCTACCTAATCTTTTTAGATGGATATCTATCTTTGCCTTAAAAGTCTGAAAACCCAACTGTTTGGGTTAGTTTTAGTTTTTAAGGCAGCCTAAGGCTCAGTGCTTTATGATTCTCTTCACTTTTTCTCTTTAGTTTCAGAGCTAGAATTGTTCTAGTTTACTTCATTTTAAAATCTTAGAGGAAGAGCCGGTCTCTTCCCTAATCTACTTGCAACAACTGCCTGGAGCAGACAGAGTGCATCCCTTCTCTTTGGAGCAACTTTCTGCTTTTAGTAGAATCTTCTCTGTATATCTGTCTAGAATCAGCTATAAAATAAGAGTTTGGACTAGATGAGACAGAACTATTTCATGAAGCAATCGCCTTGGCTGAATTTCTTTCTTTTTTTCCCCAGAATATTGAAAGAACTTTTTAAAAAATTGTAACATAGTTGATGTACATATTTGTGGGGTACAGAGTTGAATATCAATACCTGTGTGCAGTATGTGATGCTCAAATCAGGTTAATTAGTACATTCAACATTATACAATGTAATCATTTTTTTGTGGCCCTTTACCAATTCCTCCCTTACCTGCCTCCCCCTCTCCCACCTCTGATAACCTCAGTTCTGTTCTCTCCTTTTGAAAGTTCAGTGTATCATTGTGATTGTTGTATCTTTCTTTTTTTATTTATTTGTTTATTTCTAGCCCCCACTTATGAGTGAGCACATATGGTATTTCTCTCTGTGCCTGGCTTATTTCACTTAACATAATTTTCTCTAAGTTCATCCATGTTGCTGCAATGGTGTCCTTGGCTGGTCCTTGGCTGAATTTCTGCAGACTTTGGTTTTGGATTCTCATGTCTTCCTGTGATCATACCCATGTGACTGCCTTAGGCTGTCATGGGGTGAGTGACCCAACAGGAAGATTTCCAGGCATCTGTATTCTTTGTTATCATTTACATTGAATATGTTTAAACCTTTAGCCACAACAAGCATTAGGCCCATCAGTGGACGGATGCACCTGCCCCGTGTTACGTATACAAGCCAACGATGGCCTCTGTGCTTTGGTCCTTTGGTTGTTTATTTCTTTACTGCAGGCTGAGACCAGTTAGACCAAAAGCTTGCTGGTGCTAAATTAAAATTTTTACACACCCAATTGTTTTAAAAATAGAACAAACAAGCAGGTTTCTAGCCATTTAGAACCCGCCTGCTTTTCATACCCCATGACACTTCGTCTGTCATCAGCTGGCCATTGATAAGCTAGAACCTGTGGTTATAAGACACCCCCCCCCCCGCTATTGCCCTTAGGAGGTCTCTGACCCAGAGACTGCCCTCTGTGCTGCTGGGCAACATTATCTAGCAAGTCCCCTCTCCATCTCCCTTTCCCCTGGGAGTTTGCTTACCCTCCCTCCTGGATGGTGGCCCCTGTGTTGTAATGCCGTGAAAGACTCTCCCTCTTATGTAACCCCACTCAGTAAAGCTTGCTGTGCCATGGTCATATCTTTTTCCTTGATTGATTCTGAAATCCCTTGAACCCCCTATACCCAGCTACCAAGAGTAGTATCATGGGACAACCTAATCTATCCTGGGGAGCTGGGAAAGGCTTTCTTAAAGAACGAATATTCAGGTTGAGATCTGAAGAATGAGTAGGAATTAACCAGGTTCAGGGGAGAGGAAATATTCCAGGCAGAAGATTACTTTATCCACAGCCTATGAGTTGAGAAGGAGCATTGGCTTCTTTGTCTGGAAGGCAAAGTGTGACTCGGGAAAGTGTCAGAAGTCAAGGCCAGTGAGGTGGCTGGACTGTGCAGGGCTTTGTCATCAAGTGAAGGGTTGTGTCTGTGTGTGTGTGTGTGTGTGTGTGTGCACTTTGAAATGAGGAAGAGGTAGCGATATTAACCGGTCACCTCTGTAAACTCTGCCTGGTGTCCCAAAGTCCTGGGAGTTTGTCCTGACTCACTTTGGAGAAATCATTCAAATTTGAGTCCAGGGAGACATGGCAGGTTCTTTGGAGAAAGATCACGAAACCAAGCAGAGAAATGGTTGCAAACTCATGGCCTACGGGGGCCTAGCTGCCCTTAAGATGCATTTTGTTGAGTTGCACGACATTATTAAAAAGTAAACATTGAATAGGTTGCTGCCATTTAAGAATTGGAACATTTCTTATAAATATGAATTTCTGGCTTCCTTTGGAAAATTAGAGATATGGAAGTACTGATGTCACATTCTAGCATGGAACCAATTTGCTGGAGATAATGGCAGCCCTTACCCAGTGCCTGCTCAGTTCCTCTCTCTCCCATGCCCTCAACTCCCTCAAAACTGACTCAAGCCACCTGCATGGTCCTGTAGGCATCTGACTTTATCATCCCAGAATTAGAGGATCGAGTCATTTCCTTCTACTATTGAGGGCAGGGAGGACCATTTTCTTTTGCTGCTGTGTTCTTGGTGTCTAGCACAGCCCTCGGCTCATCATAAATACTAAAACGTGTTAAATCCAGGAAGTGAGTTAAATCCAGTTAGTGAGCTAAGATGGGGCAACGGAAGCATCTATCTCTCTAACAAGCACTGGGTCAAGGTCAGACTCTTGGGCTGTCAGGCTCATCTGTGGAGCTGTTCAACTAGGACTTGAAATTACCAATCCCCCAACTTTGCATCAACTGCTCAGGCTGCTCAGATGAAGGTTTTGATGCTGCTGTCGATTTACTATGTAACCTTGTCAAGAAATACCAGTTTTGCTGGGAAGTTACCAACATGAGTAGAAAAGAAAAAAATATTATGTGCAGTAAGAAGTTTAAACAGGTTCCTTGTTCCATGTGTCTTCTCAAGAAGAAGCAGGGTGGAATTATACCAGAAAGAATTAAGATGTGACATTAACATATGTTTTTATTCTGCATCATTTGAAGCATTTCAATATATAGAACCAAATTATAGAATATACAGAACTGCTATGGGTATATAGAACCACTAAATATATAGAACCACTATAAATATATAGAACCACTAAAGTGTAAATTATACAGACTGAGTGCATTTTGGCTTTTTAAAGAATCTCTGTTCTTTCCCTTATGCTATGCTTATGTGAATCTCACATCTCACAACAAAGCAAAAAATGCTTTCCAAAATGGATTGACTTAATGTCTGATTTCAACTGTAAAATGTGTTCATAATAAAAAACACAGTTCAAGAAAGTATAAATAAAAAATAAAAAATGACTATATAAGCCTTAGACCAATGTAGTTGTTAAGATTCTGGTATCAAGCTTCCTGGGTTCAAATCCTGCTCCCACCACCTACTAATTCTGTGACCTTGTGCAAACACTTGTTTTATTTGAGCCTCAGTTGCATCATCTGTAAAAGGGGGATCATGGTACATATCTCATAGGGTTGTTATTTGTAAAGCACCTGTAAAATAGTGTCTGCCACATGGAAAATTTCGTGTTTTTGTCGAATAAATGAAATACAAAAATAACACTTACCATTTTTGTTTACCTAATTCTAGACTTTTTTAGGTACAAACAGATACAATTTATACAACCACATTTTAAATGAATAGATTTATTTCCAAATAAAATGTCATTACCCATATATTTTGGAGAGTTTATTCGTAAAAATTTCTAGACACAGTAATATTATAATAATTTAAAGAATGTATTTGAATTTTATTTTGCATTATAAAATATTTTATTAAATAATGTTTTCAATACAAATGTAAAGAATAAAGTAATGAAACAAAGTTTCAATTTTTTTCAATAAATGTCTTACACATATTTGGCTAGGTTTATTCCAATTTACTTTTATGTTGCTTTTGTACATGGTACACTAAAAATTCCATTTTCAACTGATTATTCATGCAGTATAGAAATATAATAAATTTTTATATGCATCTTAGATTGCAGCTCCTTGATAAATTCTGTTGATTTCTCTGTTGATTTTTAGGGTTTTCTGTATGAACCATTATTTGATCTGTAAATAAATAGTATTTTATTTTATTTCTTTTCTTACTGCACTACTGGGTCCTTTAGCATTTTGTTAGCATTTTGTTGAAGAGGACATCTTTGCATTTTGCATTTTTTTTTTTTTTTTTAATTAACAGGGTTGCTTTGAGCATTTTAGCAATAAGTTGATCTTTGTCCTAGGTGTTTGGTACCTATCCTTTGTGAGGTTTAGGAATTCCCATAGATTACTAATTTTTTTTTTTTTTTTGATTCTGCCTCAGGTTTATTTGTACAAACAACACAGGGGGGCACCAGTCCCATGCAGACAACGGCCCAGGGGTCACACCAGTCCTTCTGTCCTCACATTGACAGACAGAGATCTCTATTCTGGAGGCTTCATGGGGGACTGGGCACCTTTTGGAACCTGAGCTGGAGCTGCAACTGGGCACAAGCACGCCTCCCGAGCTTGGGGTGGGCAATGCAGGCAAGTCGATCAAGCCTTTCCCAGATTCCTAATTTGATAAGAGTTTTATTTTCTTCTATTTCCACAACGCATGAATGCATGTGGAATTTTCTCATATCAAATATATATATTTATATATCTCAAATATATATTATATATATTTTCTCATATATATCTTCATCTATTGAGATAATCATGCCATTTTTCTCTACTAATCTGTTAATGCGATGGGTTATAATATTTTTTCAAATGTTAATTCCAGTTTGCATTCAGGTCAAGAAACTACACTTGGTCACCATGTATCATCTTTTATTTTGCATTAGGATTTTTGCATGTCTTCACATGGAAGTCACTGGCCTATAATTTTTCTTTTATATACAAATCTAATTTTAATTAGAAATGAAGGATATATCCCTGCATCATCAAATGAGTTGGCAAGTAGATTCTCTTTTCATCTTACTCTGGATTTTTTTGTTTTTAAGTTTGCATTTACACGGTTCTGCACCCTATTTTACCTTACTCCTGTGGACATTACCCATATTAATGCATATAGTTCTAAATTGTTCTTTTTAATGGAGACATAATGACTCATTGATGGGATTTGCTATATATATATATTTTTCCTTTTTGTCTTTTTCCGTGTCCGGCAACGGATCGCAACCCTCAGTGTCGCCCCCGTACCAGACTAGGACCAGCAACGGGATCACAACCCTCGGTGTTGCTCCCGTGCCTCGCTCAGCCAGTGAGCGGGAACCGGTCTGTATGTGGGATCCGAACCCTCAGCGGGAGCGCCACCGTGCTTCCCAAGCGGCGCACTGTAGCAGTGCGCCACCGGGCCGGCCCCGGGATTTGCTATATTTATTTAAACAATCCTCACTGAAGAATGCTTTGGCTGACTTTACCTTTTTTTTCTATTATAAACAAAAGTTTGTAATTCCATGTTGAACTTGCTTTTGCTTCTCTATTTTTAGGTGGTAATTGCTAAAGAATGAGTTTATTTCACTTTTGACTCTCTCCATTTAGTAAATAACGTGCCTTTATCCCAGCACCTTCCCCTCAGGGCCCTCTGATTCTAAATGTTATCAAGGCAGAACGAGAGTAGAAATACAATTTATGAACTTCTGATCACATAGCATCTACATGAGGGAAAAGAGAAGGGTTTTGAAGTCATTTGTACCCCAGTATTCAAATTCTAGCCTAGCCTAGAGTTATAATAACTTATAACAGCCCAACAGACTCCCACCCACCTGCTGTAATTATTGATGATCGCCTACTGATTGATCATTTCCTAAACTCTGTTCTAAATTATGGTATCATGGGGTCTACTTCCTTATCCCTTTTCTTTTTATCTATCAATCTATAAATCTACGAATCTTTCTATCTATGTCTCTCTCTATCTCTCTATCACGTCTATCTCTCATGTATCTATTCATCCCTCTACCAACCTACCTATGAGTGTACTTCAAAAAATTTACAGAAAAAATAGAATTAAAAGACAATGCAAAGGGCCGGCCCGGTGGCGCACTTTTACAGTGTGCCGCTTGGGAGCACGGCAGCGCTCCTGCCGAGGGTTCGGATCCCACATACAGACCGGTTCCTGCTCACTGGCTGAGCGAGGTGCGGGCGCAACCCCGAGGGTTGCAATCCCGTTGCCAGTCCCGGTCCGGTACGAGCGCGACACTGAGGGTCGCGATCCGTTGCCGGTCATGAAAAAAGACAAAAAGGAAAAAAAAAAAAAAAGACAATGCAAAGGGCCGGCCCGGTGGCGCACTTTTACAGTGTGCCGCTTGGGAGCCCGGCAGCGCTCCTGCCGAGGGTTCGGATCCCACATACAGACCGGTTCCTGCTCACTGGCTGAGCGAGGTGCGGGCGCAACCCCGAGGGTTGCAATCCCGTTGCCAGTCCCGGTCCGGTACGAGCGCGACACTGAGGGTCGCGATCCGTTGCCGGTCATGAAAAAAGACAAAAAGGAAAAAAAAAAAAAGACAATGCAAATCTTACCATGAACTTTTTGAAGTACACTCTATTCGTATCCATCTATTTGTCTGTCTATCCTATTTTGTGTTACCGAGTAGCAAGGAAGGATGTGCAGGAATGGAAAAAGAGCCAAATATTTGCCACCTGTCCTGAAACCTTTTCACAGAGAGAGTTATTTAGGTTAAGGAGCACCCAGTTTCAAAATGAAAAAAAAATTCTGGGAAGTTAAAAATTATCCATTATTTCCACATTGGTGTGTATTAGTTGCTAAGTGGGTTTCTGCCCCAGCTTCTGCAAGGGTAGCATCACTGAAAGACTGGGAGTGTAGATGTGAGGAATAAGAGAGATTTTTGGAGTATGCATGCCACCCGGGCAGAGCCTTCGAGACCATCGATGGGCTCAGGTTCCTACATTGTTGGGGCTGGGAAGGGCAAGGAGGAGAAAAATACCAAGGAGGGAAGGGAAGTATAAAGACAAGCTTGAGCTGCTCCGAAACGTTTCCTGAGGCCAGCCCTGAACATGCCACTAAATCCCTGACATCTTTTTCTACCCATGACAATAGCAGCTAAAGCCACTGAGTCATCTAAGGGTAAGTGGCTCTGGAAGCATAAATGATACAGGAGGTGCTCAGTTTCCCTGGACTCAGGTCTCAGGACATGCCTCTGGGTTTCCAGCCACTTCCTGAGGTCTCAGGCCCCCTTCTCTGAGCTCTGTCCTGGAGGAAAGTTGCTGTTTCCAGTTAGACCTATTTTTAGCACCCATATGGGGAAAATGAGACCACAGTGGGGCTGGCTTAATTACAATCCAGTGGCTGGGCATGCTCAATAGAGAGCACGGAACATTCTGGTGCATATAACTGGGAACCACCCCCCTTAATAGAATAGTCATTAGATACAGAAACTATAAAAGCCAAATCTCAGCTAAAGGCAGGGTGGTTGCTCGCTTGCCCGGAGGCCACCTGTTCTTCTCAGGCTGAGGTGTGTATATTTCACTTTGTACCTAATTTACTTTCATCAGGCAGCTGCTCACTCTCTTGAGCCAGCCTGCACTTAGTACTGAACTTTAAGTATGTGTTTCTTGCTTTTGTGTTAGACTTGATGTCTGTACCGAACTTACTTTTGTGTTAAACTTGGTGTGGGCCCTGCTCAGTCTCTGGAGCTGTGCCACATTCTCTCTGTGGAATCTGTATTTCTTGTTCATTATGTTAAACCTGTTCTCACTTTCTAATGTGACTCTGCCTTTGAATTCTTTCTTGTGTTGGAGTCAAGAACGTGGTAAGAGGACTGGGCAGGTTGAGGCCAACTATCGGGGCCCCCAGACCATACCTCCAGCATCATAAAGACTACAGAGCATTTGGTAGAACGAAAGCATTCCAGAAAATTTGTTTACTCACAAACAACTCAGAAGAGCAGCAAACCCCAGTCTACACTCTTCTTGGTTGGTTTGTGAGTCACTAGGGGAGAGGAGAAAGGATCTGGAGGACTTACGGTGAGTTAGACAAACACAAGACACACAACTAATCAGAGAAGTCTACTCTTTTAGTTAGAAAAATCTCTTGAACCCCAGGGCAAATGCAGTGCTTGAACTCTGAGATTTTGTTATCTGGCTACAACTTGGGTTTGCCAAAGTGATATTGGAAAAAAAAAATTACAGAGGGGAGAGCAGACAAAAAGGTTTTACATATTTTACTGTTTAGGTCTGAATATCTATAGGTTGTAACAGAAAACTAAGTAGTCCTAGTATGAAAAATAGCTTCTATTTTAAACCACCTTATTATGATATGTTTCGATAATATTAATGGGCCTCAGGTCACTGCTAATCCTGTGTCCCTAGAAAAGACGTCCAGTATACAGATTATCCGAGAGTTCAAGGGCAGGTGTTAAATAGCCCCTGAAAAATCCAAAACTGCTGGACTAAGCTCACTTGGGTATAAAACCCAAGAAATTTATGAGCTCTTCTCATACTTGCAAACAAAGCAAAACAAACTAGTTTGTTTTTTCATTTCCCAGAGATGAAAAGTAAGCTAAATTAAACACATTTAGAAAGGAGCATAGCAGAATAAATTATGCTGTGGAAAAACTTTGGGTTGAAAAACAACAGAAAACAAAACAAAACAAAAACCCACCATATTTTTTCATGTATTGCCAGCTTACAAGAAATAAGAAATCTCTTAAAGAAAGCTTCTTACTTCCCCTGTCTACTTACCTCACTTTCTCTGGTTAATTGACTAACTCATTCTGATTAATGAGGTAGCCAGAGAAAGGAGGGATAAGCTGTAAATGAACATAAATAATGGATTTTTTTAGGGAAAATTTTAATATCCATGACTAGGAGACTAATCTTCAGGCCACCAGAAAAGTAGGGGAGTGAAGTCAGAGAAACCTACATTGATCCTGGGACCCTGAAAGGGGGCTGAAATGGCCACAGGTCAGTGGTGCCTTTCTTTCTTTTTTTTTTTTTTTTGTCACTTTTGAGACCGGCCACCCCGTGCTCAGCCAGTGAGTGCTGTGAGCGTACCAGTCATCCCTATATAGGATCCGAACCCGCGGCAGGAGCGCTGCTGCGCTCCCAGCGCCACACTCTCCCGAGTGAGCCACTGGCTCGGCCCAGCCTTTCTGAAGCCTGAACAAAAGAAAACAAATCCTTTTGGAGAAAAGACCTACAGGATTCCCATGGATAAAAGTCAACCAAATATTAGCTCACAATTCTTCATCAATGAACACACAGGGAGGGGCCGGCCCGGTGGCGCACTGCGTTAGTGCGCCGCTTGGGAAGCGCGGAGGCGCTCCCGCTGAGGGTTCAGATCCCACATACAGACCGGTTCCTGCTCACTGGCTGAGCGAGGCGCGGGGGCAACACCGAGGGTTGCGATCCCGTTGCCGGTCCCGGTCCGGTACGGGGGCGACACTGAGGGTTGCGATCCGTTGCTGGACACAGAAAAAGACAAAAAAAAAAAAAAATGAACACACAGGGAAACAGAGTAAGCAGAACGTAATACATTTAGATCCCTAAGACTTTGGATATTGGAACTAGAAAATACAGAATATAAAATAATTATTTATAATATATCTAAAGAAATAAGAGATGGGATTATAAAAATAAGCAAGAAACAAAAGACTTTACAAAATGAGTAGGCAGACTGGAAAAATAAAATAGAATTTTAAAAATAAAAATATAATTGTTGAAATACATTCAATTATTAGATTAGATACAGTGGGAAGAAATAATCAGTGAAACGGAAGACAGCTCTGAAGGACTTACCTGGAATGCAGCAGGGAGAGAAAAAGAAATAAAAAAATGAAAGAGAGGTTAAGAGCTATGGAGGACAGAATAGGAATATCTAATACCCATCTAATTAAAGTCCCAGAAGGAGAAAATAGTAAGAATAACTTTCTCCCAAAAGGAGAAAATATTATGAATTATCATGAATTAACTTCTGTCGAAGTTAATTTCTATAAATTAATGTCTATAGATCAACTTTTACAAGAGCATTCTAGAATGCCCTTTATAAATTTTAACTTAAGATTTGCTTTCTCTTTTACAGCTGTGAAATACAGAGTGGAAAAAGAATGCATAAATGTATATATGCAGAGTTTCAAGACTGATAATAAAATGAAGAACACATGCCCCCCAACCATACCAGAAAATGAATTATCATTTCCCTGTGTGCCATATCCAGTTGTGTTATACTCCAAACCCACCAAAGATAGTAACTAGCTGAATTTCATCCTGGTTTGTTTTCACTGATGCTACTACATATTTTTGTATCCTGTACAATATATTGATTCATTTGGATTGAATTGTAGAATTGAAATCATACCTATGTATTCTTTGATAGCTGCTTAAAATTATGTTTTAAAAATTTACCCATATTGATTCTTGTAGCTATAATTTATTGATTTTCATTGTTGTATACATATTATTCAGTTTATGATTATAATAGAAGTTATTTATTTCATCCTACAGTTGGAGAACATTTGGACTGATAACCATTTTTTGCTGCAAATACTACTACTAAAAATACTTGTACATGCTTCCCTGATGAATATGTGCAATAATTTTTCTGATATTTACATAATACACACGCATACATACATATACATATATAATTGTTGTGCCATATAGTATGCACTTGTTCAATCCAGTGTCTTACTATAGCAAGGATTCATTCATTGCTTGTGCTACATGCCAAGTACAGGTTACTTTGGTGGTGTTCTTTATCTAATGCTGTCTTTACACAAGTTTCATTCCATAACTTTCACTCTCTGGAAAGTCACTCTCTGGAAAGGCAGGGTGGAAAATTGTGTTTTGGTTCTTAAATTCTAGTATCTGCAAATAACACACATCACTTCTGCTCACATTTTGTTGGCTTGAAGCAAGTTACGGGGTCACTGGTTTCATGGGAGCAGGAAGGTATAATCATACTGTTTGATTTAATGGAAGACAGCTGGAAATATTGATCAGGAGGTCTAATGTCTACCATAGTCCACCATTCTAGACAGTTGGTTTGCTCTTCTTCACCCGTGCATGATACATAAACATCCTTCTCAAGGTATTCAGCAAAAAGTTCCATTCATCATGACATTGCGCTCAAAGTTCATGATCTCTGAGTGGTGAGCAGCACTGTCTTTATGAGAGGTGTTTTTGCAGGGGGGAGATGGGTATAGAAGGTGTTATGGGTTGAGTTGTGTCCAGCAAAAAGATATGTTGAAATCCTGACCCCTGGTACTTCTGAATGTGACCTTATTTGGAAATAAAGTCTTTGCAGATGCCAGCAAGTTAATGAGGCCATACTGATTTAGGGTGGCCCTAATCGAATATGACTGGTGTCCATATAAGAAGAAGAGAAGAGACAGATGGGAGAATGACATGTGACAACGAAAGCAGAGACTGAAGTGCTGCAGCTGCGAGCCCAGGAGTGCTTGGAATTGGAGGCAAACCACCAGAAGCTAGTAAGAGGTAAGAAGGAATTTTTCTCTGCAGATTTCAGAGAGAGCATGGCACTGCTGACATCTTGATTTTAGCTGTCTGTTCTCCAGAACTGTGAGACAATGGATTTCTGTTGTTTTAAGCCACTCAATTTGTGATACTTAGTTACAGCCCTAGTAAATTAATATAGACTGGTAGTAAACAGCTGTTTCTATGTCAGGTCAGATGTAATTCTTCTTGAATCAGAAACCTATGAACTGAAAAGATAAGCCATCACCCCCGCCCCTGTCCCCAACAGACATACACCCAGTGCACAATGCTGGAACAGGGATGACACAGTCAGCGTGTTCTGCATGACGGGAGAGGAAGAACTAAATTTGAGCTGACAGAGGGCTGGATGTGGCAGATCATTTCCACTGATAGACAGTTTCTCTTTCCTTCCAGGTGCACATTAGGGTTGTTCTTCCATCTGTCTTTGAAGGTAGGCATAGTCATGTGACTGATTCCAACAAATGGGTTTGGGTGGAAATGATATGCTTTTAATCAGTAGCCGAAGACCTTCCGGCCATCCTACAAACACTTTTTGAGATAAAGCCTCCATCAGAATGAGACGCAGAGTGACTCATGAACAGAGCTCTCTTATCCACCCACAGCGGCCACACAGAGTGGGTGGTAAATCCTTGCTGTGGTAAGCCACTGAAATCTAGGGTTGTTTGTCACCACAGCATAACTTAGCTGATCTTGACAGATGGAACAAACATGGAACTCAATAGTCTATTCTTGTAAATACTGTATTTTATTACGATGAAATAAAAGAAGTAAGTATCTGAATGTAATTTCTGTTGCCTACATCATAATATCACACAAACCCCTTATTCTTTAGGACAAAGGGGATCTGTGATTTTATAATGACATCACAACTAACTGTCTGTTCATTTCTTTGGGCTTTATTGTTATTATTATCAATTGCACACGTTTATACTTTTATCAAATGCCAACTATATATCAGCTACTGTCTTAGGCATTGATGTTTAAAGATAAAGACGACGTGGTCCCTGACAGTAAGTAATCCACTGTCTAAAGAGGTAGACAAACATGGATACTCCTCACGTCACTGCAGTGTGAGAAGTTGTACATAAATCTTTTTATTGTCTTGTCCACCTGGGTGAGGGGGTCGTGCCTGCCGTGAGCTGCTTTTCAGGCAGAATCCTGGTGTGAGAAGTCATTGTGGGGTGCAAATGGTTGGGTTCTCAGTAAAAAAAAAGAAAGGTCATTATTCATTAGTGTGTGGACACCCTATGTTAGAAAAAAAGACAGCTGTGGGAGCCCAGAAACCAAAAAGTGTGAGTCTTGGAGCCGGGCAGAAGCAGGATTTGAGAAGTGGGTGGGAGGCCAAAGGAGACCCCTTTGTGGCAGAGTCAGGCCTGAGTGGCTGGTGGTGGGGGGTAGGACTGGGGACCAGCAGAAGTTGCGAAAGGGCCCACGGTGGGCTTGACACTTTCCCAAAGTACTACAAAAGCGCAGAGGAAGGGACATTTGAATTGTTGTTTAAGGACGAGTAGGGGTTTCCCAATAATCGAACAAACAGGATCAATTGCCAAGTGGATACGGAATGTCAAAAATCATTGCAGGTGGAGGAAAGTGACATGAAACGTTCGCTGGGACTAAAGCAGAGTTCCTACTTTGGTAGGATGGCATGGGGGAGCTGAGGCTCCAGACGACTGTGGTGATGCGATGGTCAAATCAGTATTATTAGCATATTCATCATTACAAACCGTAATTACTCTTTGTGTCCCTTACCCAATTACTTCCTAACCCCTCCCCCTCTGCCGTTCCTAACTCTAGTACCTGTAGGTCTGTTCTCTCCTTCTGAAAGTTCAGTGTTTTATTACGGTCTTTCTTTCTTTGTTTCTTAGCTCCCACTTATGAGTGAGGACATGCAGCATTTCTTTTTCTCTGCCTGGCTTATTTCACTTAAAATAATTTTCTCTAAGCTGATTGATCCATGTTGCTGAGAATGGCAGAATTTCATTCTTTTTTATGACTGAGTAGCATTCCATTGTGTATATGTATCACATTTTCCTTATCCAGCCATCTGTTGATGGACACTTATGTTGGTTCCAACTTTTGGCTCTTAAATAGAGCTCTGATGAACACGGGAGTGCAGGTATCTCTTCAATATGATGATTTCCATTCCTTTGGGTATATGCCTAGAAGTGGGATTGCTGGATTGTTATTGTAGATCTATCTGTAGTTGTTTGAGAAACCTCCATACTGCTTTCCATAATGGCTGTACTAATTTACAGTCCCACCTACAGGGTAGGAGGGTCCTCTTTTCTCCACATCCTCATCAGCACTTGATATTCTCAGTCTTTTTGATAATAGTCAGTCTGACTGGGGTGAGATGATATCTAAATGTGGTTTTGATTTACATTTCCCTGATGATTAATGATGTTGAGCATTTTTTCATGTACTGGTTGGCTATTTGCATGTCTTCCTTTTGCAAAATGTCTATTCAGCTCCTTTGCCTATTTTTTAATTGTATTATTTGGGTTTTTTTTTACTGTCAAGTTGTTTGAGTTCCTTGTATATTATGGATATTAATCCCTTGTCAGATGCGTGGTTTGCAAATATTTTCTCCCATTCAATAGGTTGCCTCTTCATTCTGTTGATTGTTTCCTTTGCTGTACAGAAGCTCTTTAGTTTGACATAATCCCATTTGTTTATTTTTTCTTTTGTTGCTTGTGCTTTTGGGGTCTTATTCATAAAATCTTTGCACGGTCCTATGTCCTGAAGTGCTTCCTGTATGTTTTCTTCTAGGAGTTTTATAGTTTCAGGTCTTATACTTAAGTCTTTAATTTATTTTGAGTTGATTTTGGTATTGACAAAATTCAGCATCCCTTCATGATAAAGACCCTCAACAAATTAGGTACAGAAGGAAAATATCTCAACACAATAAAAGCCATATAAAACAAATCCACTGCCAACATCATCCTGAATAGGGAAAAACTGAAAGCTTTTCCTTTAAGAACAGGAACAAGACAAGGATACCCACTCTCACCACTCTGTTCAACATAGTATTGGAAGTAGTATTAGCCAGAACAATCAGGCAAGAGAAAGAGATAAAGGGCATCCAAACTGGAAAAGATGAAGTCAAATTGTCACTGTTCGCACATGACATGATCCTATATATAGAAAAACCCATAGTCTCTACCAAAAATCTCCCAGAGCTGATAAATGAATTCAGTAAAGTTGTAGGATACAAAATCAATACACAAAAATCAGTAGCATTCTCATACACCAAAGATGAACAAGCAGAAAAAGAAAGCAAAAAAGCAAACCCATTTATGATAGCTACCAAAAGAATAAAACACCGAGAAATAAATTTAACCAAAGGAGTGAGAGACCTCTACAAAAAGAACTACAAAATTTTGCTGAAAGAAATTAAAGAAGACACCAAAAGATGAAAAGACATTCCTCATCCATGGATTGGAAGCATTAAAATTGTGAAAATGTACATAGTACCCAAAGCAATCTATGGATTTAATGCAATCCCCATCAAATATCAATGACATTCTTCACTGAAATAGAAACAATAATCCTAACATTCATATGGAACAACAAAAGACCCTGAATAGCCAAATAAAACTGGAGGTATTACGCTACCTGGTCTTAAATTATACTGCAAAGCTATAGTCACCAAAACAGCATGGTACTGGCATAAAAACAGACACGTGGACCAATGGAACAGATTTGATAACCCAGAAATCAACCCAGGTACTTACAGCCAACTGATCTTTGACAAAGGTGCCAAGAACATACACTGGGGAAAAGACAGTCTCTTCAGTAAATAGTGCTGAGAAAATGTAATATCTATGTGGAGAAGAATGAAACTAGACACACATTATTTTGGACAGAGTGGTTTTGCAGACTTGTGGAGAAAAAGCTGGGGTAAGGGGACTCTGTGGCAGGACTACTGGACAGAAGGATCCTGCAGTGGTCCAGGCAAGGCAAAGCAAGGAGCTGGAGCAGGCAGTGATGTCAGCAATGGGAAGGGGAGGCCAGAAAATTAACATATCTCTAAGGCTGAAGGTGTGATGGCCGACTGTATGCAGAGATAAGGAAGACAATAGGCAAATTATGCAGATCACCACTTCAAACGATGATGATACAAACCAAGGCAGAGAGTCAACGACTTCAGTTACAATTCTAGTGCTGCAATGAACTGGCTGTTTGACACTAGGAAAACCACTTCTCCTCTCTGAGTTTATTTATAAAAGGAAGGGGTTATCTGGAGAAAGCTAAATTTTCTTCCAGTTTAAATTTTCTATTATTCTAAGCTTTTTTTTTGAGTTTGAAACCAGTGATACATGAAACCCCTGCTATTTCTCTCTAAAGTAAACTTTAAAAAAAATGTATCTTGCATTGCCTTTAAGACCCTAAGGGTCTAACATTTATTGAAAATGTGATGAGGTGATGACGCCTTTGGAATTTGACCTTAATAAAACAGAGCAGCATAAACAGACTCAGAGGGAAGAGAAGAGGGGAACTCAGAGAAAAGTCAGGAAACATGAATTGAGCAAGATAATTAAAAGTTGAAAACAGTTTTTCTCTCTTGCTCATGGGTTATAGAAATATTGAGCTTCAATTCTTGAACAAAACATGTAATAAAACCAATGGACTTTCTAGCAGTTCAGTCATCCATATCTTTTTAATCATTAAGAGCACTTCTGGAAGTTTCCAGTTCTTCGTAGTGGATAGGTTACAAAATCTCTAAATATAGCCCCCATGATATGAGCTAAGTTCCAGAGTACAGTACAGTAAAAATGGCCACAAACCACACATTTAATAGGAATGATTAGCAATGAGAAAATGCACCCGTTTCCTTTCATCACGTTGCCAGCAGATCTCCTGATGAATGTTTTATGTTAATGTGCAAGTGTTCTTTCTGGTTCGCCTCATTTTAGTGAAGCAGCTTGAAATTATTTCATCCCACATTTCAAATATTTTGTTCCAAGGATACTGAATAATAAGATGTGCTTCTCAGTGTCTTGAATAATAAATCCATTTATTCATGAGGTGATTAATTTTGTAAACTTCATGTAATTTAGGTTTTTCTGACCTGACATTAGATTTTTTTCCGAGAAAGAGAAAGGATGTGGAGTCAATGGAATCTGGACTTTGGCTTTTTATTTTTCTTAGTGCAATAATAAATCCAAATATGTCACACAGGCTCTTAAAAACAAAATAAAACTGAAAAATTGGACATTTCACCCGTAAGCCCTCAGGTTTTAATATCCTTATAATCGACCATGGGCTTATGTCAGTGACGGGAGACAAATAGGTAATGACTTTGGAGAAATCGCGTTTTACCTTTCGTATGCAGGAACATATTTTAAAGCTTCCAGTGCTGTGATGCATCCTTCAGGGATGTTGAAGGAAAAGGAGGCAGAAATTGGGCCACATCTCCTGTGGCTCTAGAAATTACTGGAGCTGGGCGATAACCATCATTTTGTTTTGGTCTAGAGTTTGGTTAGGGGTAGGAAAAGGCGGTGGGATATGCAGTCAGGAATGGGATATTGGTAGCTGGTAAAAGTGAGAGAAGTGGTAACATTGTTTATATTCATTTATCCATCCATTCATTTAATAAATATTTATTGGGGCCAGCCCGGTGGCGCACTGCTACAGTGCGCCACTTGGGAGTGTGGCGGCGCTCCCGCCGAGGGTTCGGATCCCAAATACAGACCGGCCGCTCACTGGCTGAGTGAGGTGCGGGCGCAGCACTGAGGGTTGCGATCCTGTTGCCGGTCCCGGTCCGGTACGGGCGCGACACTGAGGGTTGCGATCCGTTGCCGGTCACGAAAAAAGACAAAAAGGAAAAAAAATATTTATTGAACCTAGTATTTTCTAGGCATTGCTGTGGATAGAGCAGACAAAACCCCTTGCCTTCAAGGAGCTTATATTTTAGTGACATAAGTTAGACAACAAACAAGCAAATAAACAAAAGATATAGTATGTCAGAATGCAGTGATCAGTGTTATGGAGAAGAATAAAGCTGGAAGTGAGCTAAAATGTGCTGGTGAAGATAAGAATGCTATTTGAAATAGAGTGATGGGAGAGGTCCTGCTGAGAAGAAGACAGTTAAGGAGTGAAGGGGTAAAGGAGAACCAGCAGCTGGGGTGGGTGGGTATGCCAGGAAAAGAGCCTCCAAGCAGAGGAAAAAGAGCATGTGCAAAGGCCCTGTGGTGGGAGTGTGCTGGCTTGCTCAGGGAAGCAGATGCCTGCAGAGAGAGGAACTAAGGAGACCACAGGAATGGAGTCTGTAATGTGTGTGCAGGTTGGGGCTGTGCAAAGCATGACATGGTGCTCTGTGGATTCTTATCCTGCCTGAGGCAGAGGCCATTGCTGAGGGTTAAGTGGAAGGGTAATGTGCTCTGATGTGGATTTTCAAATAGTCAATCTGGTTGCTGCATGGAGAATGGAGTGTGGGTGGAGGCTGGGGCAAGCAAAGGAGGGTTATAGATCTGTAGATCTTTCACTAATCCAGAGGACAGGTGATGGTGGCTTCACCCTGGGAGAAACCAGTAAAGGTGAGGAGTGGTTGGATTCTGAAGGGTGAACCAACCCTTCTGAGTGTTGGATTCTGAGTGTACTCCAAAAGGCGAACTGCGGGATTTACTGATGGACTGGATAAGTGTCATGAGATAGAGAGAGGAGTCATAAATGAGTAAAAGAATTCTTGCAAGGCTGGTGTGAGAAGAAAGGTTAGGAGTTTCTGCATATGCTAAATATGAAATGTCATCAAAGTGTGGAGGGAAAACTAAAAGGACCTGCACCCCCTCAAAGTTTAATATGCCTTGTTTAGGGATACAGATAGGTATGATAAAACTTTATAAAATGGAAGGGAATGATAAACAAAATTTAAGGAATTGGCCTCTTCTCCATTTGGAGGAAAAAAGGCAGAGTAGAGGCAGGACAGAATAGGGACATGCCCCAGAAGGCTACTCATAAATATTCAGACTGGATTGGCATTAGCCACCTCCTTGTTATGCAGTTAATGAATCCATAATGAGCTGACAACAGCTTAACCACTCTACCAATCCTGGAACGTTGTGCCTGGAACTTTGCAGTTTTTGAACAGAAACTTAAAACCATGAAAAATAACAGTGCCTGTTTACTAGAAAGAATGGAAGTGCAGGAACTAAAGTGTTATTTTATTTTGTGACCCCACTGTGCATGACCCAAAACTTCAGAAACTCAGAAATGCATGACAGGAAGCTGATGCAACCTTGTATCAGCCTGTTAGGCCTTAATTACCCTATATCCTCCCCCATGGCCAAATATTCCTTTCTTTAGTTAAGATAGACAAACGCCCCAGTCCCAGAACAACATATGAACCCTCCCCCTAAGAATCTAGGGGGTTCCTCTCTTGTGAAGATGCCCACGCACTCTCCTGAGTGTACTTTCGCTTTGCAATCAAGCCTTATTGCTTGAATGTTTTGACTGTCTGTCCCTCTGCCTTTACCTTTGTTGTACTGGTGCTTGTCACAGTGTGGACTCCTCTTGGTCCTGTGAAAGATTTTTATTCATGGTTTAACCAAGAACCTAGAACTGTTGTCTGGTAACAGAGCGATGCGAAAGGGAAAGACAATATAGGTTGATGCAATGAAATTGGTGATGCTTCAGTTCAGTGGAGTAGAAGGTGTGTTGATGTTCATTGTATTATTGTGTTTCACAACTTACATATGTTCTGTTGTATTAATCAAATATTATATGATAAAATTTTAAAAAGAGAATGAGAACAATTTGGAAACATGGGGCACAGATGATGATTTTGAAGGGTGTTTCTATGAGGAAGAGCAGAGACATTGGGTTGAAGTGGAATCAAGAGAGGGTGTTTTAAACATTGAATAAATTAGAGGATGCGAGTCTGCTGATGGGAGTGATCCAGAAGAGAGGGCAACATTTATGGTGTAGGAGGGGAAGGCTGCACTTGCCGCGGAGATGTCCCAGAATGGGTGAGATGGGGCAGGGGGGTGCTGTTCGCTTCTTGTTGATTTAAAGGAGTTCCTTTTATATTCTAAATGCCATTGTTGGTTTTAGAAATAGAAAATACAGTCAGGCATCATTTAAAAATAGGGATACATTCTGAGAAATGTGTCATTAGGGGATTTTGTCATTGTGCAAACATCATAGAGTATATATGCACACAAACCTAGAAGGTATGGCCTACTACACACCTATATGGCATAGGCATTATAATCTTATGGGACAACCATCATGTATGTGGTCAGTCACTGAATGAAGTGTCAGTATATGGCATATGACTGTACCTTCTCCCATTCTGTCACCTGTCCTTAGCATCCTTCATTAAACAGAAATCCCAATTGTAGATGTTATCAACGAATGTTTTGCTTGTGGTACTGTTTTTAAATTTTTTTTTAAAAAGTTGCCCTCTGTCCCTGGGTCACGGAGACAGTCTCTCATGTTTTATTATATCATTTTTACAACTTTATCTTTCAAAGGCCTTTAATCCTTCTAGTGTCCGCCCTTGTTTGTAGCATTAGGCAGTAATTCAACTTCAAATTCTCATAAGGTTAATGACATTTTCCAACGCAATCTACTAAACAGTCCACCCTCTCCCCACTGGTTTGTGGATAAACAATCGTTTGCAAGTTTTTTTCCCCCAGTGTGTATTTGTTTTATGCAACTTGTCTTTTTCCTCTTAGTATATATTGACTTCTTTCTTTTTTTTTTATTAGAAGTTTTACTCCAGAATCTGGTGAGCTTCTCCTGTGTGTTTATATGTTTTAAGACTGTCGCACCAAAAAGCTGATTGGAACATCTATGTAGGTGGGGGAGGTTTGCTTACTTGCAGGCACATTGTAGGATGGGATGGTGGGGGAGCAGTCTGTTTCATTAGGGAATTCTCAATTTCAGTATCTTAAAGTCTTCACTGAAGGGATCAGATTCCCTCAAAAGCCTCTTCTAACCTGGAGCATATCAATCTACCTGCTTGCTTTTAGATAAAGGTAAGGAAGAGCCTGGGGTAAAGGATAGTGTTGAGGGATATTTTCAAAGTAGAATATGCAAATTGTTTCCATTGGCACATCCCTCACCTACACCATGCCTGGGTGTCCCTAAGCCCAGACATGATCTGTTTTACACTATCGGAGAGTAAATGTCCAGTCTTCTTTCTGGGTTCAGATAGGGGTAGTAGTTTGGCCAACCAGACCTGGGGGGAATATCTGTGGCTGTAGATTTTTGCTGACACCTTTGCTCAGTCTTGTTTCAGCCTCGCCATCACTATGCCTCTTGACGTGCTCAGAGCTGCGGGTCCCTGAGCCTGTGGGGCGCTGGGTGTCAAGCCTGTGGCCTCTTGGTTTGCCCCTCTGCTGGCTGGGATTCAGCTTCTCATGACTGTGAGAAACTTACTTCCATCCCTCTGTCTTTTTCTCAGATTCCAGAATTGTGGTGCCCTTGTTTCTTTCTCCTTTCAATCTTTTTTTTGTGGGGCCAGAGAATTTCAGCTCCCTGCTGCTGGTCATTTTTTTGGGGAAATGCCAATTCTGCTTCTGTCAAAGACTGGGCACCTGGGCATCACCAGCCTCCTCAGCTAAGCACCTGAGCTACTTAATATTTATGTGAAATGCCACCTGTTCATGATGAAAAACAAAAACAAACAAACAAAAAAACCACCTTGTGCCCAGAGACTTGCCAGAGACTAGAGCCCTGCACCCTTCCACTCTGCTTCCAGCTCTGTCTCCCTCCCGGTCCCACAAAAGTGCTTTTCTTGATGCAGACTGAGCCACCTCCTTTTTGAATTGAGGCTTGGTGTAGGTAGTGAATGCTATTATGTCCAAATGACCTTTTCTTAAAGGGGGCAAATCCCTGGACACTCTAAAATAGAGAATCCAGGGAGTCCAGCTACGTAGCAACAAACCACACAGCACACACTGTTTTGCAGAATTCTCTATGAGACCTGTGGGCAAATGCAGCTGGTTAGCAAATAAAAGGCCTTTGTCTACTCCTGAATGATTGCACCCAGCATCCTGACTGGGAAACAGGTGCTTTCTTTTGTGAAAGGAAAAGTGAGATATTTAGGTCTTTGCTAAGAGGCAGCTGCTCTCCCCTGGCTTTCTGCTAAGGCTTTAGCAACATTCTTTCTAGGACTATGAGATGATTTCCTTGTTTGTATTGTTTTTCTTTCAAAGAGCTTCAAAACACATTCCCACCCCCTGGTTTGTGAATGTAGAATCAGAGGGGCAGAGAAATGAAGCAACATGTTCATTGTAACTCTGCAAGTCTGACACAGAGCCTGGAACCTAGTTCAGGCCATTTGTCTCTGTTGACTCTTGCAATGACCCTAGTTCTAGAAAAACAGTGTAAGTGAGCAGATAATTTTCAAAATTCTGTTTCTTGGAATTTTCAGTGTTTATTTATTAAATGAGGTAATGGTGATGGATTTCCAGGGTATTCTTTTTAATGTAAAAAAATTAGGCTGGCTAGTTAGCTCAGTTGGTTAGAGCACAGCCTTATAACACCAAGGTCATGGGTTCAGATCCCTGCCCTGGCCAGTTGCAAAAAACAAACAAACAAAAACAAAAACTATGGGCTGGCCAGTTAGCTCACTCGGGAGAATGTGGTGCTGGTAGCACCAAGGTCAAGGG
This sequence comes from Galeopterus variegatus, assembly GCF_000696425.1. Classification (NCBI taxonomy): domain Eukaryota; kingdom Metazoa; phylum Chordata; class Mammalia; order Dermoptera; family Cynocephalidae; genus Galeopterus; species Galeopterus variegatus. The sequence goes on from NW_007728566.1 coordinate 245,172, forward strand.
TTCGGATATCCATACTGGCTAGCTGTCAAAAAATTAAAAATATTAAAAATAATTAAAAAGGCACCAAGCATTTCATTGGCAAATCTGAGCCTAAATAAGCTTGAAAGTTTGAGTATAATCTGTCATAAAGGGCAATTTGGATAATAAATTAATAATAAGTTCTTTGGATGGAAATTGGAATTATTTCATGTGTGCAAGGAAAGCTTGGGCAGGTGAGTTGATCTATTTTCTATGATCGCACGCAGAATTCTGGAGAGTACATAGTAAATTTCTTTGCAACGGTCATAACAAAGCAAAGCACGTAACCATCAAAGATCCCTTCTAAATGTGATAGGTATAGTACAGTCATTGTAAATTGTCCCAGATTAGTACCATATTTCACAAAATGAGAGATGCATGAACAGAATATTCATGCTAGCACAATCAGCCTAAAGAAGACCCACAGTATCGATGATGATGGATTCTGATCACATGCCTCCCACCTCTGGCTTTCTGAGCCACTGTTTATTATGTTGGTTTTTTTAAAAAAAATATTTTCTGGTCAAAGATGTCCTTTGAAGCCATGGTTCTCAAACTGTTGAACTTCTCAGATTAGCAAATATCAGGAGAAAATGGGGACTGAGACAATTGCCAACCGGTGCTAGAAGGAGCTGTTGGTCCCAACATTCCCTCCCACCTAGAGGTATTAGACTTTTGCAGCCCTGGCCTCGGGGAGGGTGGAGGGAAACCCTCCGTTCCCCTGACTTTGGGCTCAACTGTGTAATTTGCTTTGGCCAAAGGGAAGTTTGGGCTTGCTGTCTTACTCCTCTGCTATTGTCATGGGAGAACATGCCCCACATAGGCCAGCGGACCCAGGAGACCAAGTTGCACATGGAGCAGAGCTGCTCCAGCCAGTCTGTAGACATGTGACCAAACAATACCTGCTTATTTGTATGTGCTGCTGAGTTTTGAGGTAGTGTGTTACATAGGATTAGTGCGGCTACAACTGACAGATATCTTGATATTTTATTTTGTTAGCCAAAGGAGAATAGCAAAGGACAAAAACTCTCATTATTATTATTACCATAATTTCATAATACACAGGACATATTATTACTAAAAAAAAGTATAGCTTAGAATATAGGACGTTGATGGATGACTGGATACAGAAAATGCGGTATATATACAAAATGGAATACTACTCAGCCATGAAAAAGAATGAAAGCCTTCCATTTGCAGCAACATGGATGAGTCTGGAGAAAATTATGTTAAGTGAAATAAGTCAAACTAAGAAAGAGAAAAACCACATGTTCTCACTGATAACTGGGTGCTAAGAAAGAAAGAAGGAGAGAGAGAGAGAGAGAGAGAAACCACAACAATTCATTGAACTTTCAGAAGGAGAGAACAAACCTAAGGTTACTGGAGATGGGCAGAAGGAGGAAGGGGGTTTGGGGAAGGACAGGTCGGGTAAAGGGCATAAAGAAAAATCATGATTTGCAATAATGAATATGCTAATAATAAAAAAAAAAAGAATATAGGACATTCCTTTAAATTGAAATAGTTAACTATGAAAAACCCATTGCAGAATGAGAAGCTGTGAAAAGTTTGTCACTGGCTTGCAGCAGTCTGGGTAGTAATTGTAAGGAGTCTTCTCCACATGGGAGAAGGGTTGGGGTGGGTCCCCCAGATTTCCCTGGTCTCCCCAGCCACAGACGAGACAAGGTTTCTGCAGCTTTCTTTTCCTGTGTCTTAGGATACAATTTTGGCGTACCACATTTTTCAAAAAAAATCTTCTTTCTCCAGCTCTACAAGTGCTACCCCTTGTGTGTAAGTATGCGGTTTCTGAGAAGCTAGGGTGTTCCTGGTGGAGACCCTAAAGTGGGGACTGAGTGTCTCTAAATGCAGCACATTGTTTCTGTGCTTCTTTTGGTGGTTTTGGTAGCTGATGATCACAGCATCTCTGGCCAGTGGTCCTTCCTGAAAGCTGCCTGATCAGCGTGACTTAAGCAGCGTGAGACTGGGTTTGTTCTCCCCACATTGCTGTCCTTTTTTATTTTTAGCACCACTGTCCACAAAGAAAATAAAGACAATCATCCAAGAGATTGAATATTGAGTTGTGGGTTGCGGAATATAAATCATGGTCCAAGAGAAGACGTTTGACTCTTCCTCTTGTTACAAAGCATGAAAGTGTCTATTTGCAAAGGAAATCATGGTCTAAGAACAGCAAAAATAACAACAAAAAAATGCATGTGGAAGACCTTGCCCAGGCAGGTGAAAGGCTGAGATCTCCAAATGACAGCAAACCCAAATCTACTGGTTTCCACCAGCCCTCTTGGGTAAGCTGCCAACTCCAGGACAGACCAGGCAGCTCTGGTGGACTCTGTATTGTGAGTCCTCAGCTTCTATCTTGTCCTTGGTTTTGAAATTTAAAAAAAAAAATTGCTAACTAAACATATGTATATAAATGCATGCATGTAAAAATAGTGAAAACTGAATTAGGTCTGTCATTTTGTTATCAGTATTGTACCACTGTCAGTTTCCTAGTTTTGACATTATACTTTCGACTGCCAGACTTAGCAAATAAAAATACGGAAAGTCTAGTTGAATTTGAACTTCAGATAAACAACAAATAATATTGGTAAATATTTATATTAAAAATTATTTGTTGTTTATCTGAACTTCATATTTAGCTGAATATCTTATATTTTATCTGGCAACCCTGGTAGACTACAGTTATTTACAATGTCACTGTTCAGGGAAGTTGCATAAAGAAGACATGGGACTCCATGCACATTTTTGCAACTTCCTGTAAGTCTATAATTATTTAAATGTAAAAAGTTTTAAAAACCCATATTGTCCTCTATTCATCACGCGTATAAAAATGTAATAATGTAGGCATCCTTAGATAACCTGGGAATGAAATGGACTTTCTGCCTTGGTGGTTTGTTTATATGTTACTTATTGAGCTACAATGTGTTTGGAGAGGCTCGGTACTTTTCTCTCACTGTGGAAAAAAAGTTAAGACAATTGGAAGAGATAAATTGTATGTGGCAAGCTTCTCTTCCAATTCTGTTAAAGTCTCAACTGTACCTCATCTGCTGGCTGTTGGGCAGCAAATAGCATTTTCTTTTTTTTTTTTCCTTTTTGTCTTTTTTCGTGACCAGCAACGGATTGCAACCCTCAGTGTCGCGCCTGGACCGGACCGGAACCGGCAACGGGATTGCAACCCTCAGTGCTGTGCCCGCACCTCGCTCAGCCAGTGAGCGGGAACCGGTCTGTATGTGGGATCCGAACTCTCGGCAGGAGCGCCACCGCACTCCCAAGCGGCGCACTATAGCAGTGCGTCACCGGGCCGGCCCAGCAAATAGCATTTTCACTCTGATATGTTTGGAAGTGAGATCTCTCAGACGTCCTGCATCCGCAGTGACAAGCTGTCATGGTTCCAAAGTGACTTGGCTGAACTTCATGGCCAAAGATTAGGCCAAACCGAAATTAGGAGCTGTATTTCTGTTTCTTGTCCTAGGAAAATTGCCTTCAGGAGTACGAAATATGTTCAGATGTACTGGAGATCAATATAATTGAATTCCTGCATTCTAAGTACCCAATGTCAAGGTGACCCTCCAAGGGAATGAGCACTTTCCCCCTGCATTTGCAAATGCAAACGCATCCTGCACCCTTGGTGGTTGGTCTCTTTGGCTGATGAGGTCTGAGTCTCCCTTCTTGTCCCTCTGATTTAATACCAGGATGAGGAATCTGAGTCCTTGGCTCCTTTTACATGGAAGCATTTGCTAGTTGAGGTGGTCGAAATGTTGCACTCAAAATGTGGTGAAAAATCAGCCAGATTTGGAAAAAGAGGACTGAAACTCTTCACCCAAAGCATTACTGTTTGAATCCCCCACATTTCCCACATTTTCCTGCCCTAGTATCCAGAGATGATATTCAAACATTCAACAAACATGACCAGTGAATGCCTGATACACTTATATTATTTCTTTCGTATATTTTTAATTTGTACTCTCTGTGATTACTTCTTTATAGGATAATATTATAGCATTTCTACAGAGAGATTAGATAGTCCAGTCTTTCCTCTAGCATGTCTAATTAAAAAAAATTTAATAGTATTAATAGTTTAGAAAATTTTCTTTCAGACTCACAACACTAAGTGGTTTGAATTGGCGACACTCACTAGCCAGGTATCTAAGTATTTGTGTCAGGATGTGGGTGAGTTGCCCCAAATGCTTCAGGGGTATCTCTGGGAACTAACTATACTGGATAAGGTCTTGCAAGAGAACTTAGCTATGACTGGAAGTAACTGCAAAGTACATAAGTATGTTCACTAAAAACATGGAATGTATCTTCAGTTCAACTTTTTTACATTTGCCAAATTGAGGTGAAAAATAACTATCATTTTTATTTGTATTTGAAGTCCTACTGAAGCTAAACTTTTTGTTTTCATTGGTTTTTGGCCTTTTTCGTTTTATTGTGAATTATCAGTTTATATCCTTTGCCTATTTTTCTCTTTACATTCTTTTCTCTGTTGATTTGTAAGGCATTCAATATCGATATTAAAGATAGTAACTTGTGGGGGCCGGCCCGGTGGCGCATGCTACAGTGTGCCGCTTGGGAAGCGCGGCGGTGCTCCTGCCGAGGGTTCGGATCCCACATACAGACCGGTTCTCGCTCACTGGCTGAGCGAGGTGCGGGAGCAACACCGAGGGTTGCGATCCCGTTGCCGGTCCCGGTCCGGTACGGGCGCAGCACTGAGGGTTGCGATCCGTTGCCGGTCATGAAAAAAGACAAAAAAAAAAAAAAAAAAAAAAAAAAGAAAAAAAATTTGTTTTTTTTTTGTGTTAAAAAAATTTTTTTCTGTTTG
>NW_007728566.1:250211-257106 GCF_000696425.1 Galeopterus variegatus
TTTGCGGGGAAAAAAAAAAAAAAAAAAAAAAAAAAAAAAAAAAAAAGGATAGTAACTTGTGTTTTATATGTGTTACAGATATTTCTCTCTGCTTGAATACTAACCCTGTTTATGGTGCTCATTGCTGTATAGAAAAGTTTAGTTTTTTATAATTAAATCTACACCTCTTTTATGAGTTCTACTTTGGGCCCCATTCTTAGTAAATTTTCCTCTACTGCAAGACCATACCAACATTGACCAAATGATAGTAATAATGAGAAAAAGAATAACAATAATTGCAATGGTTATACCTGTTTATTTAGTACACATTATTTGCCAGAGATCCACTAGGCACTGAACTTATGAAATTATAGTTAGTTGAATTGCTAGCTTAGCAGTCTAGGTGATCCTATCTTGCAGATGAGAAAACTGAGGCTCAGAGAGGTTTACATGGTCTTTCCCAAGGTCACAGTGATCTGTTTGACCTCATAGCCCTGCTTATGGGACCTTGGCAGGACTAAGGGAGAGGTGCTGAGCTGGGGGACAGCAGTGACAGGTGGACTGGAAGGCTGACCTAGGTGGGAGTGCATGACCCATTTCCTTGTGCAAGACTTTATGCTTTTCTTCAACTTTATTTTTATTTAACTGCAAGATTGAAAGACTCTTCTTCATTTTTATCTTGTTTGTTAATCCCTTTAAAATTTTATTTAAAAATTTTTTCAAGCATCCCACCCTTTCTCCCACCATGTCCCACTTCAGGCACCTTTATTATTCTCTTAGTGATTACTTGTAACTGCAGCGAAGGAAGCTTCCCTCAGTCATCTTAGGGCCCCTCGCTGGGCCTAAAGATAAAACTGACAAAGGCAGATTAAAGGGAAAAAAGCATACACACTTCTTTTTTTTTTTTTTCGATAAATTTTTATTTTGTCAATATACAATGTATATGATTATTATGGCCCATCACCGACACCTCCCTCCCGCCTCCCTCTCTCCCCTGCCCCCCAAGAATGTCCTTTCCGTTTGCTTGTTGTAACAACCACACTTCTATAACATAAGTTTTATGTGACACAGGGGCCTTCAGAAATGAAAACCCTAAGAAATGGGGAACACTGTGTATTTTTCTGCTTAGGTTTGATGGAGAGTGGACGGTTGGGTAGAAATATATGATTGAACAAACAGGGGTCTGATCTCATGGTCATAAACTGGGGGAACTTAGCAAGGCCTGTTTGTTCAGATTCTTTCCGGCATCTCTGTGTCTTTGTTTCTTTCCTCTGGGCATAGTTCAGGACACCTGTCACATGAGGGTCTTCAGGGGAGAAGATCAGAGAGTCTTTCCTACTTGTGTGGTTTTCTCAGATGCCAAGGTGCCATATTTTGTGGTAGCATGTCCTGAGTCTCATCAGCAGTATTGGCCCAACTCCATTGATGACTTCAAAACATCTGAAGGAGAAGGCAACTCCTGGAAGAGGCAATGAGACTGTTTGTTCCTGCCAAGGTGACCGTGGGGCCTGTGGTGTTGGGTTTGGGAGCTCACTGTCCTACTTTCAGGCATCCCCAGCAGGCCCCAGTGCATATCTGCTTCCTTGAATCTCCTATTAAACTAATGCAACCTTCGCTACGAGCAAATTATTCCTTATATTGCACAATGTGATTATTAAAACAAAGGCTAATTTACTAATGAAGATTTAAGAAGTGGCGAAGAGCAAGGTGGGGCTGGGGATCCTTCCCGATGATTCTTGTACTATGTTCTGTATCAGCCACTTACTCTGCTGATGAGGTCAGTTCCGCCTACACTATTTTGTCGAAGAGCCTAACGGTAACTCCTGATTCAAACTCCAGGGACCAACTCCAGGGACCATGCTTGGAGCTGGCCTTACTATACCTAAATAATAATAAAACCTATATTAAAACACCATCCCTATCAGAAACTAAGTCCCTTAAATATAGCGTTGGCCTGGCCTTTTCAGGATTCTCTTTTATTTTCTTATTTTTTTATTCATATTTTACTCCTAATACCAATATCAGAGTTGTACGGTAATATTTTATAGTTTTTAAAAAATACTATCTAGCATATCTCATAAGGAGTTTCTGTTGTAGTATGAGATTTTTTTTATTTATTTATTTTATTTATTTATTTATTTATTTATTTATTTTTAATTTTTATTTTTTTTGTCTTTTTCCGTGTCCGGCAACAGATCGCAACCCTCGGCGTTGCCCCCGTGCCTCGCTCAGCCAGTGAGCGGGAACCGGTCTGTATGTGGGATCCAAACCCTCGGCGGGAGCGCCTCTGCGCTTCCCAAGCGGCGCACTATCCAGTGCGCCACCGGGCCGGCCCGGGATTTATTTTATTTTATTTTTTAAATTATATTTCTAATAGGTTGTTTTTAGTATATAGTAAATTTCTGATTTTTATATGTAAATCTTCTGTCTGGCAACCTTACTTGACTCTTTTCTTTGTTCTAATAGTTTTCCAATTGATTATCTTGCAGTTTCTTGGTGGGCTAGCATGGGGTTATAAAATTTATGTCATCTTGCCACTTATTTTTGATAGAAAATGTAATTTCTTTATTTTGCCTGGTTTTCCCGCTTGCTACTTAGCAGCAAAAACATTTAAATGTTAATATTTAACATTTAGTCTCATTTAGTCCAATCTAAGTAATCTCTTTAGAGTATTCTCAGTTTCTTCAGGAAATGAAAAATAAGCACGATAGTTTGGAGATCTGCTCCTTTTACCTTTATTTTCCCCAGGATGGGGTGTGGGTGCATAAAGAAAATTGCTTCATCCTCGTGGTGATGGGAAGGAGGATTCAGGTGGGTTTAGTACCCTTATTCTGTCTATTCTGTCTTCTCCATGAAGACATCTTTGCTTTGATGGACTCCAGGACTGTAGTTTGTGGCTGCTGAATTTGCAGCTCAGTTTTTAAGAAAACTTTATTAATGCTCCTGCATGCAGTGGTCACACTCGCTGCTCCCCATGGCCCCCACCTCTGGGCCTCCACCCTATCAGGGTGCACTTGCTGTCTGCACCCGTGAATCTCAGCCTCATTCTCCACCCTGCCTCCTGGCTTGATGGTGCCTGCCAGCCTCTGCTGTCAGGGCACAGCCCCCAGACTCTCAACCCAGTGTCCCACTGGGTAGGAACTGATGGTGGTTAAATGTTAATGCCTCACTCTGCATGCATCTCCAATTTGATTTGATGCATTTTAATCCCATTATGGTATGGAGGTACCTATGAATTGGACTCCTCCCAGAGCCCCAAATGGAGAAGAGAAGACATGAGACCCTCTGCCCTCATTTAATCCTCATTTACCTCACACATCTTTCTTTTTCCTTGTCCAGAGGGGAAAATTGGGACAATGTTTGTTGGTCTTGCTCTCTTGCATCCTTTCCTTTCCCAGCCATCCCCCCAAAAAGATTTATTTGAGATTTACCCTCCATTGCTTTTTTTCATAATGGCTTTGTAGTCATAGGAAGACTTGGTATCTTTTCTGCCCCAAAGAACACTAATCCTATTTGCAAGTTAGAATATTACTGTGTTTTTTGGGTAAGATTAAATTATTATCTCTATGCCTTCCTGCCCCTTTATAATTAGGGTATAGATCTTGTAATAAATGATTTTCAAAACATTATTCTGGTTACAGGCCATTATAATAATTGAAAATAATTTTGGTTCTGTCTTTACTTACTTTTCATATCTTAGTGCATTGGCTAGGGACTCTAGTACACCGTTGAGTAGTAGGACTGATAGAAGTTAACTGTCTTATCCTGACTTTCATGATGTTACTTTTAATGTCTCACTATCATGATATTTTCTCTCATATTTATTAAGAAAAATCCCTTCTATTTTCGGTTTATTTAAAATTTTCTTTTTTAAATCAGGAATAAGCATTGAATTTTAGTTTTGTTAAGTGCTTTTGTTTGTTTGTTTGTTTGTTTTTGGCTATCCATGTATCCATGTAGGTAAATTATATTTCTAGACATTCTAATCTATCCATTTAGGTATCCATGTAGGTAAATCTATCCATGTAGGTAAACCATATTTCTAGATATTCTAATTGAGTTGGAGTTCTCCAGTGGCAATCAATGAAAATTGGTCATTTAATAGCATTAAAAAAGGGTGTATTAGAAATATATATACGTAATGGGGTCGGCCCGGTGGCGCACTGCTACAGTGCACCACTTGGGAGCACGGTAGCGCTCCCGCCGAGGGTTCGGATCCCACATACAGACTGGTTCCCGCTCACTGGCTGAGCGAGGTGTGGGCGCAGCACCAAGGGTTGTGATCCCGTTGCCGGTCCCGGTCCGGTACGGGCACGACACTGAGGGTTGCGATCCGTTGCTGGACACGAAAAAAGACAAAAAAAAAAAAGAAGAAATATATATATATGTAACGAAGTAAGAGGTGAATGATTAAAGCTCAAGGAAGACAAGACTGTTCTAAGAAGCAGAGCAAAAGAAACTAGGGGACCACTGTGCCACTATGGCACCATCGTGTATTTTGCCGCAGCTGCCTTTGTGACCTTAATGACTTTTTACAAGAACCAGATTTCAAGTAGAGAAAGTCTGTTTGGGCTGGTTTAGGTGGCATGTCCCACTTCATTGTTGAGCAGGTGTAGTGTGGGCTCTTCTGGACTAGGGGAAGAACAGCTCCTTAAAGAAAGTGACATTGGTACAAAAAGAAGTTTATGAGTTCGAGGTGAGGAAGAAAGTGTTAGGCAGGAAAAACATGAGCTATCATAACACGTGCTGGATTAAGTTTGCCAATTTTAAAAAGAATGTTTGGGTCTATATTGTGCATAGATATTTTCATCTCAAAGGTAAAAATAGTTTTATTTTCTGTGTTTGAAGTGTTTTATCCTTTGTTGTACACCTTGAAAAAGTTTAACTGATAGAAAAAAGTTTAGGTTGATCAGTAGAACTTGTCTGGGTCTGGTGTATTATCATTACTTGCTGTTTTTTGGTTTTAAGGATAGATTTTTGAGCCCTGCCCCTGCCCGCAACCAGGCAAGCAATGGAGCCAGCCACCCGGGGTCCTGAGCAACTCCTCCTTGCAAAAACATCTTAGAATTTCTTATTAGCCATGTGTGTTTCTTTGGGGTGTATGACTTATCTGTTCACGTATTTTGCCAAATTTCTGCTAAGATTCTTCTAAATCATTTTAAGAGTTCTTTTTGCATTAAGGGTGTTAATGTTTGTGTGTTAAATTTGTTCCTTATCAACTGAAAAAAAAATAGATTTTTGGCTAATTCATAATTTCTTCCATGAATAATGGTATACTTGGGTCTCCTTGCCTCATGAGTAAGTTTTGATGATTTATACTTTCATAGAAAATTGTCCGCTTTTTACAGATTATCAAATTTATTGTTATAGATTTGTATCCAATATTTTCCTATGTTTTAAACATTTCTTCCTACTCATAATTCATGCACTTTTCTCCTTCTTATTCCTGCTTATATTTGTGTTTTATTTCTTAAACGGATTTCTCATAAGCTTTTCTATTTTATTGGAGTTTTCAGAGAAACCACTTTTGCTTCAATCATGTGTTTTTTAATTAAATGAGCTCACTAAACTGTTCTAACTGTTCTATTGATCCATCCCTACTACTTTTTAACAGATTATTTCGTTGTTCACTTTCTTGTTTCTTGCAATGAATGCCAATTTATTCATTTTTATTACATTTTCTAAAAAACATCATTTTGTGATTATAATTATTCCTGTGGTTGCTCCTCAAAGATTTTTTGACATAGTCTGTAATTTCTCCTTTTTTTTTCTTATTTATTTAAGCAGTGTTTTAAAATTTTCAAGTAAATAACTGTTTTCCCTTAAGCTTTTCTACTATTGGATTTTAGTGTCATTTGGACAAAAATGAGAGAATTGAGCCTGTGTGTTATCTACTTTTTGAAATTTGTTTAGATGTGTACCTTGGGAAAAGAGAATAGCCAAGTAATACAGGCAGGAATTAAAATCCCTGGTTATGATTCTGGCTAAGTACTTTTAAGAAAATGGATGTGTAATATTAAATGTTACTTTTTGTTGTTTGTTTTTATTTTTATTGTTTTTTTATTGGACTGTGACATTTTACTCATCCTTACCCAAGCCCACTAACTCAAACCTTCTGAAAATCTCAGCTATACACACAAATTTGAGTTGATGGCACTTCGGGTTATGAAGTGATTGGGACAATGGCCTGTAGGTCAACCTTGTGTAGAAGAGAAACTGCATGTGCAGGAGGCACCCAGTGGGGCTGGGGTCAACCCTTCAGAGAGAGCTGGGAGGACCAGTGTAATGTGAATATTCAGCAATCCCATTGCTGGGTATATACTCAAAGGAATGGAAATCATAATGTCAAAGGGACACCTGCACTCCCATGTTTATTGTAGTGCTATTTACAATAGCCAAGAGTTGGATCCAACATAAATGTTCATTGGCTGATGACTGGATAAGGAAAATGTGGTATATATACACAATGGACTACTACTCACCTTTAAAAAGGAATGAAATATTGCCATTCATAGCAACATGGATGAACTTGGAGAAAATTACATTAAGTGAAATAAGCCAGACATGAAAAGAGAAATACTGTATGTGCTCATTTATAAGTGGGAGCTAAAAAAAAATTAAACACATTAAAAAAGGAAAGATACAACAATCACAATGATACACTGAACTTTTTTTTTCTCTTAATTTTATTTTGTCGATATACAATGAGGTTGATTATTGTGGCCCATTACCGAAACCCCCCTCCCTCCTTCCTCTCCTCCCTCCCACCCCACAATGTCCTTTCTGTTTGCTTGTCGTATCAACTTCAAGGAGTTGTATTGTTAAGTCTCCCCCCCCCGTTTTTTTTGTGTGTGCGTGTGAATTTATTTATTTATTTTTAGCTCCCACCAATAGGTGAGAACATGTGGTATTTCTC
>NW_007728566.1:258024-262231 GCF_000696425.1 Galeopterus variegatus
CTGAAGAGGCAGTCTCTTCCCCAGTGTATAGGCTTGGTGCCTTTGTCAAAGATCAGATGGCTGTAGGTGTGTGGGTTGATTTCTGGATTCTCTATTCTATTCCATTGATCAGGGGATACACTGAACTTTTAAAAGGAAAGAACAGAACTGAGGTTACCAGAGGTGGTAAGGGGGTGAGGGGTGGTTCGTGAGAAACTGGTAAAGGACCACAAAAAATAATTACACTGTAATGTTGAATATACTAATTATCTTGATTTGAGCCTCACATATTGCACACAGGCATTGGTATTCAACCCTGTACCCCATAGATATATATAATCTATTATGTTTCAATAATTAAAAAAAAATAAATTGGCTCATGTGATTATGGGGGCTGACAAATTCAAAATCTGCAGGAAAGGCTGGAGACCCAGGGGAGAGTTAAGGTTCTAGCTCAAGTCCAAAGGCATTCTGCAGGCAGAATTTCTTCTGCAAAAATCAGTCTTCTTTTCTCTTAAGACTTTCAACTGATTGGATGAGGCCCACCCACATTATGGAGGGCAATCTGCTTTACTCAAAATCTACTGATGTAAATGTTAATCTCATCTAAGAAAATGCCTTCACAGCAAAATCTAGCTAGTGTTTGACCAGATGTCTGGGTACCATGACCTAGCCAAGTTGACACAAAAAAACTATCACAAGTCTACCCATTGTCAACTTGGCACCTATGTGCATCTCCTTAAGCCACACTCAATCTTCAAGTAAAGACAACAAGAAGGTTACATTTCAGTCTAATAACTATCTTGCATGTAACTGAAAATGTACCACTCCATTCCCTAGAGGAGAATGCAAACCCCTTGATGATATTCACTCTTCTTGATATCTTGTGGTAGTCAGAGGTATCTACAAGCAACATCTCCACCTTTGCATCTCCCATGCAATCTTCCACCTTTCTAAATATGGCAGATACTGGAAGAGATAATGGCTTTAAGCCACATTTTCCTTAGTAATGAAAGATAAAGTCCCCAGGAGCTGATGTCTGAGCTTCACAGACATTACCTGTTTCACAGTTTTGCTGAGGACCAGCTATTCCCTGACCTTTCTTAACACTAATGTCCTACATCGGGGTCAGAGAATGGGTGGGAAATTAGGGGCATCTCAAGCCTCTTTCATTCTTTTGTCCTAATTCTTCTCATTTATAGCCAAATAATATCAGTCGTAAAATCTTAGAGTTTGAATGATTTTATATGTGACCTCTTCCTTTGCTTTATAAACCCTGGTTCATCCCTAGGATTTCACTGAGAAGGTTTTTTTGTGAAGGGGTTTTGCTGTCCTAAGAATATTTGAGAAACTTCTGGTCTAACTCAACCCCTCTGGCTCCTGGTTCCCCCCCTTTACCACTCTTTCAAGGGTCAGTGCCTAGGGAAAGGGCTCACAGCCTCCCTCGGCAGCCCATTCCATGTCTGGATGACTCTTATGATCACTTCTTTATCTCGATCTGACACCCCCACAACTGTTCTACAACTCAACATGTTACAGATGTTCCCTCTTTCCCATCTACTCATATAAAACAGAGCCTTAGCATTCGTCGATTTAATGTTGGCAATTTCCTCATGGGCCTCAAAGTTTCATGAAATGACCCAACTCATAATTTTGCTAGGACATTAACTTGAGTAATGCTTTCTGCCAGGCTGGTGTGTAGAACTGAGTCACTAGCTAGTAAATGGACCTATCCAGAATGTCAGCATTCACTTTCAATTTTTTTCTCCCTTCACGTTCACAGTAGCTCTCACAAAAGGAGTAGATAGCCTTATAAGTGATTTTGGTTTCATATTTATTACTTATAAAGTACCTAAAAGGAGTCACTTAGATAATTCAGCTATATATTATTACATTTATTAAAAAACAAATACCCGAATGGTACTTATGTGTTTGGGATATTTGAAGGCCTTGGGAAGTATTCCTAATGAATGTGAAATGGTCTACTGGATAATCTGTTTCCAAAGGACACTTATCCAAAGAGCTTTGAGCACCGCTTTAGCATTGCTTTATTACCAGGAAAAAGGTGCAAAGGGAGAAATATACCGAAGCCCCACAAAATTTCGACATGTCAAAAATCAAATAGCATTTTAAAGGGATCTAAGGGATCACCATTGGGATTAGCATTTGTAGGGAGCAGGCTAGTGGTGCACTACAACCAATGTGTGCCTCAATTCAGATGATGGAAATCCCCAAGGTGAATATTCGTGCATAAAATTTACATGAGGGAAATTTGAAATGTAGTAACTCTTCTTCACAAAATGAAACTATTTACAATATTTTATTTATATTCCCTTTTGTTCCAGAACTGATTTGGGCTGCTTATAAGGCCATTGAATTATTTGATAAGATAGTATGAGTAAAAAGGTAGCAATAATGTGGGAGACTATCTAAAGCACATTTTATAAGCAGAAGGTAAGATGCATTCGGAGATTCTCCATGGACACCATGCATCAGGGGTCAGCAAGTGACGTCCTTTAGGCCAGATCCCACCCTGTTTATGTACATCCTGCTGCTAAGAAAGGCTTTTTACATTTTTAAATGCTTTTAAAAGAAAAACCAGAAGGAGAATATTTTGCAACACATGTAAATTGTATTAAATCCAAATTTTCGTGTGCGTAATAAAGTTTTATTGGAACACAGCCACACTCACTGATTTACACATTGTCTGATGTGTAATGCGCATGCCCATAATGCTAGACTTGAGTAGTCATGACAGAGAAAGGATGGTATAAAAAGCTTGAAATACTTATTGTCTGGCTCTTCACAAGTAAAAGTTTGCCATCTTTTGAAATATCTCCTGCATGAGGAAGGAGGGGACCTGGATGACCACCTGACCCTATGACAGCTTAACTGTTGTCTGAGTCATTGTGATGGGGTGGGGGCAACATGGCATTCAAGGTTTAGCTGCCTGATTGAAAGAGGGGACCAGGAAGGTCATGGGGGAGCAGCGACCATGGGTAGCTGGTTCTAAAGCTTCAGGAGCATCTATCAAGGTCCAGCAATGCAACTGTCTCAGAGAACTTTACCTCGAGTGCTGCTTGTAGGCCCAGAGCCTGGGCAGGGGAGAATTGAGAGTAGAAGAAAAAAACGTAAATGGGAGAGAGGATGTGTGGGATGAGGAAGAAAAGAGGTGAATATTTAAGTACGCCATCGAGTCTGGTTAGGTTTTCTTAATCACCATTGCATTATTGGGGAAAAGGTGCTTTGAGTAAAGGAGAGGTCAGTATGCAATGTTTCCAAAGATATTTCAACCAATGCCTGTTCAAATGATCAAATATTTTGCAGTCAGATGAGTTGACCATAACTTGGGGAGTAATACTAGAGTTTTCAAAATGTTCAGAATATTGAGATTAGAGATTCTGAAATGCTGAAACCTTGGCCAGCTGATAATTGCTCCACCCCACCCCTACTCCACCTGCTCCATTCTGCTGTAACTGCCCTGCCTTAGGAGCTACATTCCAGGAACATCAGCCAAATGAGAATCAAGGGCTAAACCAGTGTCCAATATTTCTGGCACTGCCTGGTAGGAGCTGAGTTAAGGAATAAGGGTGGTGGTCTAAGTGGGCACTACATTGTCTACTTTGCCTACAGCCTGAATGGAAACTTTGGTATCTTACTACCTTCAGGTTGTCCCCAGGGTAGAGAAAGCTGTTATGCACTAGCAGTTAGGTGTGCGTGCAGACCAGACCACCAAAAGCTGAGAGCAGGCTCCAGATTCATTAACACACAGCCTCCTTGGGAAGAGAAATCTAAAGAAGAGAAAGGATGAGATGGCCTCCTGACCATCACATTGAGGAATAGTTCACAGTGGCTTTTAATGCCCCATGGCCATATGAAAAATATACATATATACATACATGACCTGTGATATATATATTTAGATATTTACATATATATATGTGTATATATACATATATATACACAAATATATATATATATATATATATATATATATATATATATATGAGTTTGGGGGACAGCAAAGTAAAGCAGGGGGGAAGCAGTAGAAAGTCTCCTTATAATAACCATTCCTCAGTTTTCTCATCTGTAAAATCCTGACAAAGTTCTTTGTAAGGCACCTTTTTGCTTTAAAATTCTATATTAATAGAATTTCAAAATGAAGGAATTTCGGGCCGGCCCGGTGGCGCACTGCTACAGTGCGCCGCTTGGGAAGCGCGGCGGCGCT
>NW_007728566.1:262626-284252 GCF_000696425.1 Galeopterus variegatus
GAGTGAGGAGCGGGGGCAACACCGAGGGTTGCAATCCCGTTGCCGGTCCCGGTCCGGTATGGGCACGACACTGAGGGTTGCGATCTGTTGCCAGTCCCGGTCCGGTACGGGCACGACACTGAGGGTTGCGATCCGTTGCCGGTCACGAAAAAAGACAAAAAGGAAAAAAAAAAAAAAAGAAGGAATTTGCTTCAAGGTTCTATCCCTTACCGCTCTGCTAAAGATTCTTTTCCAAAAATGCAGCCGATTAAAAGCTTGAAACAGATCAATGTGACCCCAAATTATCTCATAAATCTTACTATGATGAGCTCATGTTGGAATATTTGCAATTCAAAAGCTCAAGGAATTGCTTTAAAATCATAAAAGTATACATTTACTCTGGTACTCACTTGAAGGATTAAAAAATAACCTTTGGACTTCCCAGCCTCTGAAACTATAAGCAATAAATTTTGTTTTCTTACAAATCACCTGTTCCAAGTATTTTGTTTTATGCAGCAGTAATAGACTAATACACTGTGGCTGGTGGTTCAGGCTAGTGTGGTGGTTCCACGGTCATCAGAGATGCCTGGTCAACAGGCCCTATAGTGCTGTTTCAGCTCACTCAGCACTTCATTTCTATGAGGCGTCATGGCTGGCTTAACATCAGCACTGCCATGTTAAACAACTTTTTACACTCTTCCCCCCTCCTCTTTTCTTTTCTGCTCTGGGAACTGGTCAGTAAAATTCCTCTCCTAGGACAGGGTAAACATGACCATTATCATCAAAGGAACATCTTGGGGGCTGTGGTAGCTGGCTTCGGGCTGAAACACTTTGCACTGATATAGCGGTAGCACTAAGTAGAAGCCTGTGCCCTACCACGAGGGCTGTGTCACCTTGCATACCACTGATTTCGATTGCCCATTACTCTGCCAGAACCCTCAAAGGCTTATAAACCTCCTGCTTTCCTTTGTTTGGGGAAACTGATCTGACTCAATCTCCCCTTCATGCTGGTGGAATAAAGCCTCTTAGCTGAAATAGTGCCTGGCTCAGGTCTCTCTCCCTTTTCTCTGTCTCACTGAACCTAACAATTTCCATCTCAAGGTCTCATGGTCCACGATGGCTGCAGGGGCACTGATCATCATGCCTGCATTCCAGGACAAGAGCACACTCTTTCCAGGTGAGATAGTTGTCGTTAAGTGGCTTTCCTGGAATACATATCACTCTCATTGGTCAGAACTTAATGAAATAGCATCCTCCTGATGCAAGGGAGCCTGAGAAAAATGGATTTCCCTATGAGTCCTCTGCTGTCCTAATTGTCACCTTATCCTGAAGACAGGGAGATTAAATATCGGAGGGGAAATGTAGTCCCTGCCACAGTGATGAAGAAACCAAGTTGCATTGGTATCTGCTTCAAGAGCAGAGATACTGCAGACACTCAGGATGGATTTTCTCAGTTTAGCAGATGTTGTAGAAGCCTGGGCTCCGTCAGCATTCCCGGTGTACTCTCCTCTGAGTTCAGTTCATTACAAAGAGCAAATGAGAAAACCTGGGCTTGAGTTTGGCTTGCACTTGTTACCTGGAATGTGTGCTTGGGCAAGTCCCATCCCCTCTGAGTATATTTCCTTACTTGAAAATGGAAAATTTTCAAGTAAGGAAATATATGATTCC
This sequence comes from Galeopterus variegatus, assembly GCF_000696425.1. NCBI lineage: Eukaryota > Metazoa > Chordata > Mammalia > Dermoptera > Cynocephalidae > Galeopterus > Galeopterus variegatus. The sequence goes on from NW_007728566.1 coordinate 264,274, forward strand.
TGTCCTATCTATTTCCCAGGGTGAAAAATGCAATAATTAACATTTAGTGAGGAATCATTATATCCCAGGCTGTGAGCTAAATATTTTACATACAGTATTTAATTTCACTCTGAGCTTGGATTCATACTCAAGATTTTACTAAATATTTACTAAATGTTAAATGTTTATTGTGTGCACAATATTAGGATGCAGTGGCAAGTAAGACAGCATACATTGTCCTCCTGGAATTGCATTCTGTCAGTGAGTCAGACAGTTAGCAACCTACTACCGAATGACAAATATTCTAAGTGCCGTGCAAAGGGTGGAATCCTGGGAGGGCTTAAGGAGAGGATGTGACTTACTGTTGGGGGTCAGGGAAGGCTTCCTTGGAAAGAGACATGGAGCTTATTCTGGAGGAGAATTAGAAATTAGGCAAATTGGTGCAAAGTTTTCAGATGAGACATTACGTATGAAAAAGCACAAATGGAAGGCATAAAAATGTAGTGATTCATTCTAGGAAGAACTGTAAAGATCTGAGTTTGGAGGAGGAGGCAGAATTGTTCTGAATTGCTCATTTTTCCTGTTTTCCCAAGTGTGTACACATGCAGATCCTTCTTCCCACGAAGAAAACCAAGATAAGAGTTGTACAGCCTTTAGTTTAACTGTCTTCATTTTTATCCACTGAATTTCTTCAATCTTCGCTAATCCTATCCCGCCAAAATCCCACCGAAGTTGAACTAAGAGACAATCTGAGAAATAACACCTACTACTATTTCCTCCCGTGGCTGGAAGCCTGGGACACTTGCTGTCACTGTGAATTTGGATGACAGCCAGGACCAGGATTCTCCTCAATTTTCTTTCTTGTCTGTGAGGCCAGGTCCCAGCAAATGCCTTTGACAGGAAATACATTCGAGCTGCCAGTTGGTAATTTTCATTACCAGCAAACCTCCGTGGTTGCCTTGCACAAAATGATTGTTTCAGCCAAGAAAAGATGGGAAAAAAGTATTGAAGCTGAGTTGGAAGCCAGCCAAAATACCAACGTTCTTCATTTGTTGATGGTTTAGTTGCCAGGTTTAAGAGAAAATAACTTACCTTGAACTTCTTCTGAGGATCAAGAGCTTTTCCAGGGCATGTACAGGCTCTGGAGTGACTCTTAAGATCTTTAAGGCACTTGGTATCAAGTCCTTCCAGTTGGCTTTTCCCCAGTCTTCAACCTCTAACAAAACAAACAAAAGGTTATATCACTAGTTTTTATTTTTATTTATTTTTGTTTTTATTTTATTATTTTTAACCGACAGATAAAATTACATGTATTTGTCATGGACAGCACGATGTTTTGAAGTATATATCCATTGTAGGATGACTAACTCTAGCTAATTAACATATTTAATTAATGTATTAATTAAACATAGAACATAATGTATTTTTCAGGAACACAATGTATTGTTAACTTTAGTTTCCATGTTCTACAGCAAATCTCCTATTCCTGCTATCTAATTGAAATTTGGTATCCTTTGACCAACATCTTTCCAACCCCAAACTCCCCCTTCACCACTCGAAACACCACCGTTCTACTCTCTTCTTCTATGAGATGGACTTTTTAAGATTCCATGTATGAGTGTCTTTCTGTGCCTGCCTTATTTCACCTAACATAATTTCCTCCAGGTTCAATCCATGTTGTTGCAAATGACAGGATTTCTTTCTCGCTTTTATGGCTGAATAGTATTCCATTGTGTATGTATACCACATTTTCTTTATCCGTTTGTCGTTTGATGGACACTTAGGTCGATTCCGTATCTTGGCTGTTATGAATAATGCTGCAACGAGGGGGTGTAGATTTCTCTTCATCACACTGATTTAATTTCCTTTGAATGTATACTGAGTAGTGGAATTGCTATTTTGGTTACTATAGCCTAGTAGCATATTTTGAAGTCTGGTAGTGTGATGCCTCCAGGTTTGTTCATTTTGCTAAAGATTGTTTTGGCAATCTGGGGTCTTCTGTGGATCCATATGAATTGTAGGATTGTTTTTTCTATGTCTGTAAAGAATGTATTTTGATAGAGATTACATTGAACCTGTAGAACATTTTGGGTAGTAGGTACATTTTAACCATACTATTCTTCCAGTTGATAACACAGGATATCTTCACATTTATTTGCATCTTCTTTAATTTCTTCCACTAATGTATTATAATTTTCAGTGTAGAGGTCTTTAATTTCTTAGGTAAAATTTATTCCTAAGGATTTTATTTTTTTGGTAGCTATTGTAAATGAGATTGTTTTCTTGATTTCTTTTCAGGTAGTTTGCTATTAGTGTATATAACGACTACCACTTTTTGTATATTCATTTTGTATCCTGCACCTTTGCTGAATTTATTTGTTTTTAACGGTTTTTGGTGGAGTCTTTTGGGTTTTCTATATACAAGATCATGTTATCTGCAAATAGGGACAACTCAACTTCTTCCTTTCCAATCTGGATGCCTTTTATTTCTTGCTCTTGCCTAATGTCTGTGGTTAGAACTTCTAGTACTATATTGAATAGAAGTGGTGAGAGTGGACATCCTTGTCTTATTTTGGATCTTAGAGGAAAAGCTTTCAATTTTTCCCCATTCAGTACAATATTAGCTGTGGGTTTTTCTTATATGGCTTTTATTGTGTTGAAGTACATTCCTTTTATACCTAATTTGTTGAGAGTTTTTATCATGAAAAGATGTTGGATTTTTGTCAAATGCTTATAGTGTAACTATTGAAATGATGATGTGGTTTTGTCCTTCATTCTGTTAAAGTTTAGGATTGTTTTTTCTATTTCTGTAAAGAATGTATTTTAATAGGGATTGACTGACTTATGTATGTTGAAACACCCTCACATTTCTGGGATGAATCCCAGTGTTCATAGTAAATAGTCTTTTGCATGTGCTGTTGAATTTGGTTTGCTAGTATTTGGGGTTCTGTCCAGATTTTCTATTTCTTATTAGTCTTAGCCAGTTGTGTCAAGGAATTTATTGATTTTTTTATGTTATCCAACTCATTGTTATAAAATTTGTCAAGACTTGTTTTGTGGCCCAACATGTTGTGTCGTGGAGAATGTTCTGTATGCAGTTGAGAAGAATGTGCATTCTGCAGCTGTTGGATGAAATGTTGCATTTGGTCTATTGGTCTAGAGTATAGTTTAACTCTGTTGTTTCCCTCTTGATTTTCTGTCTGGATGACCTTTCCATTGCTGAAAGTGGGGTGTTAGAGTCCCCTACTATTACCTTATTGCAGTCTATCCTTCTCTTCAGCTCTATTAATAATCACTTTATGTATTTGGTTGCTCTGGTGTTGGGTGCATATATATTTACAATTGTTATATACTCTTTCTAAATCGACCCCTTCGTCATTATATAATGACCTTCTTTGTCTTTTTCTTTTTTTGCATTTTTTGATTTAAAATGTATTTTATCTGGTATGAGTATAGTTACTTCTCTCCTTTGGTTTTCATTTTCATGGAATATCTTTTTCCATTTCTTCAGTTTCAGTCTATGTGTGTCCATAGGTAGAGTGAGTATCTTACAGGCAGCATATCACTGGGTCTTCTTTTTTATTTTTATCCATTTAGCCACTGTTTTTTGATTGGAGAATTTAATTAATTACATTCAAAGTAATTTTTGATAGGTAAATATGTACTTCTGCAATTTTGTTCATTGTTTTCTAGTTGTTTTATAGATCCTTTGTTTCCTTCTTCCTCTTTTGCAATCTTCCTTTGTGGTTAAGTGATTTTCTATTGTGGTAGTTTTGATCCCTTGCCTTTTATATTTTATGGATCTACTATAGCTCTATGTTTTGTGATTACCATGATGCTTACAGAACATATCTTATATAGTTTTAACAGGTTATGTTAAGTGGCTAACAACTTAACTTTGATTGCAACAAAAAAAGCCTCTACACTTTTACTCCACTTCCCCCTCTGAATTTTTGATGTCACAATTTACAACGTTTCATATTGCATATTTCGTAACAAGTTATTGTAGTATTATTACTTTTAATAGTTTTTTCTTTTTATCTTCACACTAATGATATAAGCAATTTACACACCACCATTACAGGATTATAGTATGCTGAATTTGACTGTGTTCTTACTTTTACAAGTGAGTTTTGTACTTTCAGATGGTGTCATGTTACTCGTTAGTGTCCTTTCCTTTCAGCTGGAAGAACTCCTTCAGCATTTCCTGTAAGACAGGTCTGGTGGTGATAAACTCCCTCAGTTTTAGTTTGTCTGGGAAAATGTTTATACCTCTTTTATTTCTGAAGAAGTGCTTTTCTGGGTACAATATTCTTAGTTGGCATTTTTTTCCCCTTCAGCACATAGAATACATCATCCCACTCTCTCCTGGCCTGTAGGTTTCTGCTAAGAAGTCTGCCGCCATCTGTATTGGAAGTCCTTTACATGTTATTTGCTTCTTTTCTCTTGCTGCTTTCAGGATCCTCTCTTTGTCTTTGATTTTTGATAGTTTGATTTTTTTTTTTTGTCTTTTTCCGTGTCCGGCAACGGATCGCAACCCTCAGTGTTGCCCCCGTACCGGACCGGGGACCGGCAACGGGATCGCAACCCTCGGTGTTGCTCCCGCGCCTCGCTCAGCCAGTGAGCAGGAACCGGTCCGTATGTGGGATCCGAACCCTCGGGCGGGAGTGCCGCCACGCTTCCCAAGTGGAGCACTACCCAGTGCGCCACTGGGCTGGCCCGATAGTTTGATTTTAATATGTATAGAGGTAGTCTTGTTTGGATTAAATCTGATTGGAGATCTTTGACCCCTTGTACCTGGATATGTACATCCTTCTCCAGATCTGGAAATTTTTCTGCTACTATTTCTTTAAATAATTGGACATCATATGCTCACACCACAGGGAAAGTAGGAAGCCTTGGCTAGCAGATGCTCCCGGCAGGCTTGTCTTTCTTATCAGAAAATAAAATATTTTTCAGAAGCTCTTCAGCGGATTTCCAGTTATGTCTTTTTGACAAGACTTGTGTCATACAGCTGCTCCTAGCTACTGTGGAGGTTGGAAAAATGAGTGTTTGTCAAGGATAATGGGGTCCCCATGAATGGTTCAGATCAGTATGATTTAGTCCCTGGGGCTGGTCACATTGTCACCAGGGTGAAACCAGGGTTAGTGGTATAGAGTGAACTAGAAGCATCTCTATCAAACCTCTATTTTTCTGCCTAAGTGCTTTGGTGGCAAAATTAAAAGGCAGAAGAAAAATAAGAATTTTGTATACTGTTCTTCAAAAAGTGTATGTGATTATCTGTTTTGAATACCTTCTCCATTCATGACTTTAACCTTCCAAAACAGTAATGCAAAAATGTTTTGGTCTTAAGAAACCTGTATGCCCTTAAAGATTATCAAGAACCCCGAAAGCTTTTGTTTATGTGAGTTTCATCCATCGCTATTTACCACATTTGAAGTTAAAATGGAAAAAGTTTTAAAAATATTTATTAATTATTTTAAAAATAGAAACGATAAACACACTTAATTTTAACAAAAGTTGACAGTTTTAATAAGAAATAACTATATTCTCAAAAAAAATTAGTGAGAAGTGACATCGTCTTACATTTTTTGCAAACTTATTTAATGTCTGGGTTAATAGAAGATAGCCAAATTCTCATGTTTGCCACTGTAATTAATCTATTGTGATATGTTGTTCTGGTTGAAATATGTTAAGATGTTAAGAAATTGGTTTTGGTTGAAATATGTTAAGATACATAGTAGGAAAAAGGAGAGTTATTGTAATAAGTTTTTTTTCAGGTACTTGTGAATATATATAGCATCTTTTTTGATATTTTATAGAAACATGAGAAGTGGTAGTTTCTTAAAAGTTAGTTGCAATGTGGAATCTGAAATCATATTAAAGAAACTTTTGTACTGTTCTATGAAAATCTAGAATTCTAGCTTGCATTGCGTAGGACCTTTTCCCATGCATTATTTTATAACATCACATATTGTCAGCTGGAAAATAATGGTTCATTCAGAGATGCAGATCTTCCAGATATAATATAATATGTGTTGTTATTACATCCCACCAATCTCACTAGAAAAGTCTTTTTTTTTTCTTTTAAAGTATTTGGAAACGGGTTTTGGTCATGGTGGAAGATATAAGTTTTCCAAAATTCTGATTTTCAGTTTAGAACTTGAATTTTAGCATCGGCAACAAATACAGTCTGTTGTTTTCCTTGAAGTCCCTGGCTCACTTTGCTTATTTTCAGGAAAATTTCTGTCACATATCCAAGTCTGAATAACCACAGTTTGTGTGTTGTGTGTCAGTTGTTCTCCAGATGAAAATAGTGTTCAGTGAGGAACGTGGCTAACTCAGCTCACAGTTCCAGCAGTTGCTTTAGTGCTTTTTCTCAAGGGAGTTATGCAACTTCAATACGTGGCAGAAATACTTTATGTCTAGTTCTCATTTCATCACACAGAATGTTGAAAAGACATGTCCTCATGAGTTAATAAAACAAACAAGTTTTGCTGCTTCTTTGTGTATATTCTTGACAGAAACAACTTTCTTTTTCTGTCAGTGCATGGGACTGAAGGATGCAATGATTTCCAGTACGGTTAGGGGCCACTGTTTCAACTGATGCAAACACACCAGCAATTTTACCCACCCTTACTTTTGTACCAATGGTGCAAATGTTAGCACAATGGAAAAAGCAAATCATGTTTTAGCATCATTACAAAAATTGTTCTCATCTCACGGTCCTCCTGAAGAATTGTGGGGATCACTAGGTGTTCGTGGTCTACACCAGGAGATCCACTGTTCTAAGGTGAACGTTGCTTCAGTCTTTTACAGAGCATCAGTTTCCTATTCTTTTAGAATAATGAGATGCTTTTGGAGTTTGGTTATGTATATTTGTCAAATACAAAATTCCTACTTATAATAATTTGGTTTCACGAAACTTAAGATACCGCCTGCTATGGATTGAAAGTCCCTCCCAAACTCATTGAAGCTTGACCCCCTTTGTAACAGTGCTAAGAGGGTGGGAAATCTGATGATGGTATTTGAAAGGCGGGGCCTTTAAAAGGTGATTAGATTGTGGACCAAGCCCGTAGCGCACTTGGGAGAGTGTGGCGCTGGGAGTGCAGCAGCACTCCCGCCATGGGTTCGGATCCTATATAGGGATGGCCGGTGCACTCACTGGCTGAGCGCGGTGCGGCCGGTCTCAAAAAAGCCAAAAAAAAAAAAAAAAAAAAAAAAAAAAAAAGGTGATTAGATTGTGAGGTCTGTGCAGTCATGAATGACCTGATCCATTCATGGAGTCATGGTGTGGTTCTGATGGCTTTATTTCTTTATAAATTACCCAGTTTTAAGTATTCTGTTATAAGCAAGAGAGACAGACTAATACACCCCTCTTTCTTCAAGGAAGTGATATCCCAGATTAGACTGGAGTTGGATTATAAAATATGTTTAAAAGAAACACAATGTAGAAATTATTAAAAGTCCCATTATATGTATCATTTTGCAGATGAGAAAACGGAGGCACAGAGAGGTGAAGAAAGTTGTTCAAAGACACACAAGTAGTAGAAGTGAGGCCAGGGCTTGAATCCAAGTATTCTGACTTTGGTGCTCACACACGTAGCCACTCCTGTAAAGCTCAGTTTGTGGGTGTAAAGAATAACAATGTGGTTTGCATTTTGAAGGGGATATCCAAAATATGCCTGACCATGTAACCGCTAGAATTTCACTGGACATACAAACCTGTGAATTTTTTGGAAGTTCTCTCCCATCTATTAGCATGTGGTTCACTAGAGTATTTTAGGTTTCCTGCTACTTTTTATTTTCTAGGTTTTATGATATCATCAATGTAGTGAAACATCAAGGTCCCTGGATAACAAATCAAGTCTCAGCAGAGAATAAACAAAGCCCTGAGTCTAAGCAATGAAGGTATACTCATAGCCCTGCTAAGTGAAAACAGCTCTGGGTGTCTGCCTATTGGATTCCATGAAGAAGTTTTACCAAATCAGTAGCTGTATTCCAGTTGTCAGAAGCTATGTTGATTTGCTCCACAAAAAGAGTTAACATCAAGATCAGCGGCTTAAGAGTCACTCCCTGATTCTGTTTATGATAGATAATTTTTAGTAATTTTTCCAAGACACAATCGTCCCAGGCCCAGGCCAAGTGTACTTACTAGTTAAATGGGAGTGTGACAGGCTCATCATCCCAGCACAATTCGGGCCTATGATTTTGGTATTAATCTCTCCTAGGCATGCAGTATGGCTTTTGGTCTATGTTTTTATAGGAAATGGAAGGTGCAGGGGCTTCCACTTGGACTTTATACTATGAGAGCCTTTCTTCTATGGGACAGGGTGCCAAAATGGGTATCCTAGCAGTTGCTGGAAATTAGGACAAGAGGAGGTCACATACCCATTGAACCAACTATAAGACAGGCTCAGGCCAATATTCTATTTATCACTTGACCAGTGGACCAAATGGCATTCTCAGTCCGAAGGCATGAGTGAGTTCCAGGCCCAGTACTCAATAATTCCCCAAATGCTGGGGTATTTACCTTTCCCCAGTTTATAGTTAACCTCGTAAATGAATGCCAATGCCTTTAAGGAAAGGTGGGTGAAAGATTTATATTACACATATGATATAACATTTTGGGGTTCTTTCTTAAGGTTGCCTAACTTGTCCCATTCATTCAAGAGGCTCTGGATCTGTGAACTGACGTAGATGTAGAAATCAGGTGTGGTGGCCCACATCAAGTTGCCCTTCTTAAGAATTTTTCAGTAATATGAATTAGGTAAGGCAGGTGTAGACACACTTCTGTAAATGGCCAGGCAGTAGATACATAGGCTTTGCAGGATATATGGTCTCTGTTGCAGCAACTCAACTCTACCATTGTAGAGCTAAAAGCGTCCATAGACTCCATGCAAATGAATTGACAAGGCTGTGTTCCAATAAAGCTTTATTTACAAAATTAGGTGGTGGGCAAGATTTGACCCATAGGCCATAGTTTGTGAGCCCCTGAGGTTATGAAGTTCCCATGATCATTTATGCATTATTACTCTGGTTTTGGTGCCTGTTTTGGAAACAATGCCCTTCTTGCTACTGACAATTAAGTGTTGCTATGTGACTTTGGGTACCCCAATTCTGTCTTCTCAATGAAATTAGGGAGCTCATTTCAAAGGCAGCATTGACAATATACTAACCTCTCAAGAAGAGTCACTAAAGTACTTTTTGTGTTACTCCCTACACCCACGACACCTTGTATATCCTTCCAGGCTGTGGAGAATACAGTATCTTCTGATTTCTTTTGGGGAACATAGTCAAAAATGCAAACCATTGAAATGTAATACATCCACTCCAACATTACAACCTTACTAATTCTGGATTCTTTCTTTTACATAAAAAAGATTAGATGATTCACAGAATCTGTATTTTCTTACCATTTTGTTCCATTGCTTTATGTGTTTATCCTTTAGCCAAATACCACACTATCTTATTGAATCTTTATAGTCGGTTTGATATTGGTACTGAGTCTTCCAATTTTGTTAATCTTCTACAAAATTATTTTTGCTCTTCCGGATCTTTTACCTTTCCATTATAAATTTTACAATCAGCTTATTGATATCTACAATAATCCCTCTGGGATTTTGTTTTGAATTGCATAATATCTATAGATTAATGTGGGGAGAAGATAAGTCTTCCAATTATTTACATGGTATATCTCCACATTTATTTAAGTCTTCATTGTTTCCTTTTTTCATTGTTTTTTGGTTTTCAGCATAGACTCCTCTCCATATGTTGTTAAATTTATACCTAAGTTGCTGTTGGTAGTGATTTTCCTCTCCTTTTTGGTGATATTAAAAATGGTACTTTTTTTTTTAAGTTTGAATCCCTATTTATTGCTGGTTTGTGTATTGATCTTGCATCCTGTGACCTCAACAAGTGAGCTCAGCACTTACTCTAGGATTATTTGTGGATTCCTTGGGATTTTCTACATAGACAAACAAGTTGTCAGTGAATAGAGACAGCTTTGTTTCTTCCTTTTCAATCCTTACACTTTTATTTCTTTTTCTTGCCTTATTGCGTTTCTGTTATGATGATGAATAGGAATGTTGAGAAAGGATATTTTTGCCCTGTTCCTAATCTTAGAGTGAAAGCATTCAATATTTACCATTAAATAGAATGATAGCATTATATTTAAAACATTAAATGTAATGTTTTGTAGATGTCTTTTATCAGATTGTAAAAATTCCTTTCTATTCCTGGATTGCTGAGAGTTTTTATTATTAATGAACATTTACTTTTGTCAAATGCTTTTCTGTTTCTTTTGAAGTGGTCATATACTTTTTTCTTTTTAGTTTGTTAATATAGTGGATTATATTGAATGATTTTTAAGTGTAAAGCCAACCTTATATTTCTGGGATAAGCCTACTTGGTCATGATGTATTACTTTTCTATATGCTGTTGAATTTGATTTTCTAAAATTTTGTTTAGAATTTTTACATCTATATTTATTAGGGATATTGGTCTGTAGTTTTCAAAGACAAAATGTCTTTGTTTGGTTTTGTTATCAGAGTAATGCTGACCTCATAAAATGAGTTGTAGTGTTACCTCTTCTAATTTCTGCAAGAGAGTATGTAGAATTGGTACATACATTTTTTTCCTAAAATGTTTGGTAAAATTTACCAATGAAATCAGCTGGACAGAGATTTTATTTGTTAATAGATTTTAAATCACAGATTAATTAAAAAAATAGATATAGGACTACTCAGGCTTTTTAAAATTGAGTTTTGGTAGTTTTTATCTTCCAAGGAATTGGTCCATTTCATTTAAATTGTTGAATTTAGGTGCATAGACTTGATAGTAGTATTTCCTTATTTTCCTTTAAATATCTGTGGGGTCTGCAGCCATGTCCCCTCTTTCATTCCAAATATTTGGGGGATTTCCAGATATCTTTCTGCTATTAATTTATGGTTCTGGTCTCAGACCATACTTTGTATAATTTCTATACCTTTAGTTTCTTAAGATTTATGACCCAGGACATTGTCAATCTTGGTGAGTGTTTTAGGTGTATCTGAAAAGAATATGTATTCTGTTGTTGTTGGGTGGATAGTTCTATAAATGTCAGTTAGGTCAAGCTAGTTGATAATGCTGTTCAAGCCTTCTTTATCATTATTGATTTTGTGTCAACTTGTTCTATTAATTACTGAGAGAGGTGTATAAACTCCTCAATTATAATCGTGTATTTGTCTGTTTCTACTTTCAGTCCTACCATTTTTTGCTTTATGCATTTTTATTCTCTGTTGTTGGTGCATATACATGTAGGACTGATATATGTTCTTAGAGAATTGACCCCTTTATTATTATGCAGCATCATTCTTTATCCCTGGTAATATTCCTTACTCTGAAGTCTACTTTTTCTTGTATTACTGTAGCTCCTCCAACTTTATTAGATTAGAGTTCAATGGTATGTATTTTTTCATTCTTTACTTATAATCTATGTATTTATAGTATAAATGAGTTTCTTGTAGACAGCACACAGTTGAGTCATTTTTTAAAAAAATTCAATGCAACAGTCTTTTAATTGTGGTCTTTTAATCAGTGTGTTTAGAGTATTGACATTTTGTGCAATTATTTTATGATTGGGTTAAAATCTACCATCCTGATACATTTTTATATTTCTTCCATGTGTTCTTTTATATATTTTCTCTTTTTTTTTGACTTTTCTTGGATAATGGAGCATTCTTTAAGATTACATTATGATTATATTTAAAATAAGGGAAAGTGCTATTTACACTTTCAAAAATATTTTCATTATTTGCTGTAGCCTTTACAATCTACGTCTTGAATTAATCTACCTTCAAATATTATTGTGCTGTTTTATGTGTAGTCTAAGGACCTTGCAATACTGTATTCCCAATTTTTCTCTCTCATACTTTCTGTAATTTTTGTTACACATTTTGTTTTTATACATTGCATTAAAACACAGTATACCATGACTATTATTGCTTTAGATAGCCAATTTTCTTTGGAACAATTAAAAGTATGGAAAATAAATTTTACTTTTATCTTAATTTATTTCCATTTCTGACACTGTTTCTTTGGGTAAATCCAATGTCTATTTGGTATTAACTGCCTTCAGAACTTTTTAAAACTTTTTTACTGTATATTTTTGTAGTGCTGGTCTGATGGCAATGAATTTTCTCAGTTTTTATTTGTCTGAGAAGAATCTTTATTCCTTCTTTATTTTTGAAAGATATTTTCCCTGCACATATAATTCTAGTTGATAGGTTTTTTCCTTTTTTATTTTTTGCTTCAAAGACACTGCTCCATTGTCTTGTGGTTTGCATGGTTTTAGACAAATTCGGGTACAATTCTTATCTGTGCTCTTCTCTAAGTAGCGTGTCTTTTTTCCTTTAGCTGCCTTCAAGATGTTCTCTTTAGCTCTGGTTTTTCACACTTTGAATATAATGTGTCTAAGTGGATTTTAAAATATTTTGTCTTGTGGTTTGCATGGTTTCAGACAAATTCGGGTACAATTCTTATCTGTGCTCTTCTCTAAGTAGCGTGTCTTTTTTCCTTTAGCTGCCTTCAAGATTTTCTCTTTAGCTCTGGTTTTTCACACTTTGAATATAATGTGTCTAAGTGGATTTTAAAATATATGTATTTATCTTCTTTGTGTGCACTAAGCTTCTTGAATCTGCGGTTTGTTGTCTGTTATTATTTTCAGTTTTGTGTGCACGTTCTTTCTCTGGCTGGTGGCACTTGTCTCTATAGTTTAGGCTATTTGGTGGTCTTGCAATCTCAGTTTCCTAATGAACTTAAGAAAAGTCATAAACTTGCATTTGTCAGACTTTTTTACTTTTTGTTTTTGTAAGAATAGGAGCAATGGTCTTTCCAGCTCTCTACACTCCAAGCAGAACTTCTAAGGCTCCTTATCAATGGAACTAATTTTTCAGAGAAAAACTAATGCAATGAACCGATACACACAGATTTCAGGAACTTACCACGTACCTATTTCCTATAAGTGTTGTTTCTCTGGCTGGTGGCACTTGTCTCTCTTTATAGTTTAGGCTATTTGGTGGTCTTGCAATCTCAGTTTCCTAATGAACTTAAGAAAAGTCATAAGCTTGCATTTGTCAGACTTTTTTACTTTTTGTTTTTGTAAGGATAGGAGCAATGGTCTTTCCAGCTCTCTACACTCCAAGCAGAACTTCTAAGGCTCCTTATCAATGGAACTAATTTTTCAGAGAAAAACTAATGCAATGAACCGATACACACAGATTTCAGGAACTTACCACGTACCTATTTCCTATAAGCAACTGTTCTTAGTAAAATTAGAATGACTTATTAAAATCTCAATAAATGCTGACCAAGAGACTCTTCTTAAGGTTGGGGGAACTGTCCTCCAGGTTAAAGTATGCTCAGTTTTAGTAGCCAATCTACTGTCTGATTTCTTCCCTAGTCAGAATACAAGGGTAATCCAGGCAAGGGGTAAAAATTATAGTGGCGTCTCATGCTGTTCTTGGAAAACTTTTGTTTCATTTTCTTGTGCAACTTGGAGCTCTGCTGGTTTAGAAAGGATAAATGCTGTCACTATGGGTTGTCCCATATATTCTATTAAATTTAATGTAAACTGCTACCTGTCCATTTAGAGACTCTTCTTAAGGTTGGGGGAACTGTCCTCCAGGTTAAAGTATGCTCAGTTTTAGTAGCCAGTCTACTGTCTGATTTCTTCCTTAGTCAGAATACAAGGGTAATCCAGCCAAGGGGTAAAAATTATAGTGGCGTCTCATGCTGTTCTTGGAAAACTTTTGTTTCATTTTCTTGTGCAACTTGGAGCTCTGCTGGTTTAGAAAGGATAAATGCTGTCACTATGGGTTGTCCCATATATTCTATTAAATTTAATGTAAACTGCTACCTGTCCATTTTGTTCTCCTATGACACACCATGAATATAAAACATATGGGGTTACCATCTTAATTGCACAGATTTATCCTAATTATCAGGGGAGAACGGGGTTGACCCTACTTTAATGGCAGCAAGAAGAACATGACAGAAGAGGTGATCTTGTGGGGTAGTGCTTGACATTGCTAAGTCCAGAGGAAAAGTTGACTGAAATCTACAACAACATATAGTGTGAACCGTCAAGGGGCTCAGAAATTCTGGGGATGAAATGTTAGATCTCCCTAGCAGCAATAGAACCCTGGCCTTCTTAGGTGTTGGCTGAGGGCAATGGGCACTTCAAATATGGACTACAGGGAGAAAATCATTAGAACAACTCCGGCCTTGTGAATAGCTGCAGAAATAGGGATATAACTTTTATCTATAGTTTTTCTCTTGCTGTGCCATAAACTAATTTTATTATTTTTTTCTATCCCGTTCCCCCACTTTTAAAATATAGGGTACATTGTAATGATTTACTTTATAATTTAGTTCATAAGTTACATGATTATAAGATGAATCACAGAATAACCACATGCTTTGTTGGTTAGTGAGGCTCATGAATACAGATTTAGGCGTAGTCAGTGGGGCTTGAATTGTAATCTCTGAGCTCTGGGTTTGTGGTTAAAAGGTTAGTGGCAGAAACAGTAAGGCTTACCATATATCTGTGTCCTCCCTTCCATTTCTGTTGTCTTGCAATTGAGTCTGTCCTGTGTGAATAGTTTTAGCTAATGATCAATGTGTGGAAGTGACATGGGTCACTTAGGGCCAAGGCAGTTTAGAGCTGTGTGCTCCTTTCAATGATTCTTTCTCTGCCACTGAGAAATCTTGGAGGCTATGTGTCCAAGGTGGTATAGCCACAAGATGAAAGAAGGCTAAACAATCTACCTATTACTTTAGTGAGTAAGAAATAAATCTTTATTGTGTTAAATCGTTGAATTTTGAAGTTATTTGTTATCACATATAACCTATATAACCTATTCTATCATAACGAATATAAGATTGCAGGATTGATGGCCATGCATATATATTTATAGCAATGTTTTATGATATAAGTAGAATTATACCTTGCATACAGTTTTATATCAACTTTTTCCACTTAATGATATTCTTTGGTATTTAAACAGGTAACTGTGCGGAAATCTATTAGGAAGTTCTTATTTGCTGCCATGTTAACTCAGAAATTTCCATCTCTGTCCTATAGATTTATATATATCCAGAGAGAGAGAGAGAGAGAGAGAGAGAGAGAGAAACAGACAGCGGCAGAGAGAGAGAGACACACACACAGAAGTGTGCTTTCTTTACTGGGATCATTGATAGGACATCAGAACAAGATAATAATGTGACAAATCATTTCACTGCTATCACTGAGGCCCTTGGTTTCTTAAGGAAAATGTAAGTCACGTTATCCACACCTTGAATAAGCTTGGTTCAGAGACAGAATCAAATTCAAATAACCCATAAAAAGGCTGAGATGCATTCGGCCTGCGTGTCATTGTGCTCTAAAATGCCTGAGAAAAAGAACTACTTAACATTAATAGTCTTTTTTATTAATATTTTCCCTATAGGAAATAAAATGTTGGCTATAAGCACAGCGACTTTTTTCTGATTAAATTTTTCTGTAAGAAGATGCAGGACTTTTATCCTCCCTACTTGTTTTTTTCTGTAGCAGGCTAAAACAGGACTAAAAAATGTGTGTGTCTGAGTGTTTCTGTTGAAAAGTCAGGAAACAGGTACAGGTTTAAAATATTTTGCTGGTACCTCGTTTGTGAAATGAGAACAGCTGGACCAGGTAACCTCTGAAGTTCTTTTCTGCTATAAAATTCTGTGATTCTGCTATTGAAAAAAATGCAATTTTCAGAAAGTGTATGCAAGGTTAATTTAATTTGCGGTGACCTTTATGATCTTTAGATTTTCCATGTGATATAATAGAACATATTATTCTTTGGGGAAGAGGAGCAGCCAGCAGGGTACAGGAGATGGGAGTCTGGCATCACATTGTTTCTTTTCACTAATGCTACCTGGGATGCACACTTACCAGTTGGCAGCAGGGGTACATTTGAGGTCCTCTAGGGCTGGCTCCCAAGATGATGGAGAGTCTGCTGAAAAGCCTGCTTGACCAGAACCTTCCTTCCCAGCCCTATTCCAGGGCCTGGGCCTCCTTCAATATCCACAGCTCTTCTCCATTGCATCCAGGGGTGTTGTTAGGCTATTAACATCATTGACAACACCACCACCAACTACCCAGGGAATTGTTATTTGATGCTGCCCTAAATAAAATGGGAAAGCTAGGGAATCATTTATGCTACCAGCAAGCATTCCTGATGCAGAATTTTCTCCACTTTCATGATCTGGAAGGGAGGAGTGTCCCTCTGATTGGGGAAAAGGTTTGCCAAACTCATCCTCAGTATGTTACAAGGCACTTAGTGTACACTCTCACAAGCTAGTTATATTTTAAAACAGATGTAACAGAAGAAGAGAGATTCCAACACAAATGAGTCTGCAATGCAGTAATTTCATACATTAGGAGAGGAAAGGGTGGGGGGGGGGCAGGGCTCCTCAGCAACCCTCATCTTTTGAAGTAGGGAGGCTATTTGACCTGCCTAAGTCTGACTCTGTTTTTTGGGTCTAATCATGGGTAGCTTAATCTTTGAGCAAGTTCCTTAGACTGCTCACTAGTTTCAGGCACTTAATGACTTCTCTGAAGACTTCATTGAAGCCAGATGCATTACTAAGCAGATCAATTCTTATGGAGGAGATTCTGTGAGCCTGAGTTAATGTCTTTTCCTTGCTTTGACTCATGTTTTAATGATCAAGAATTATCCTCAATCCTGGCAAAGAGGCAGATAAAATGAGTCCTCTGTCTTAATAGCTATTCTCATTATATTGGCAAAATCCATCAGCCAGGAACTGAAACCCATCTAAAACCTAGGCCCTCTCCTCCAGGGTCTCCCTCCCAGACAGAGCAGACCTCGGGATCAAGTCTTTGAGCCCAGCTGGTGAGAGCCATGTGAAATCCTTATTCACAGTAGCATATGGAGGAATTGATCATAAAATAGAGATCTTAAAACCTAGCAATAAAACTGTCCCTTCTCCTCTGAACCTATCTGGGTGGAGCCAGAGAATAACAGAATTTTATTTTAGTTGTCTGATGCAGACTCTTTGATATAAACAACACATAGGCAACATTTCAGTGGGAAAAACAGAACAAAGGCATGAGGTTTGGAGCCAAAAATTTGTGATTTGAATCCTGTCCATTTAGTGATGACAAATAATTAGCAAGCTTCTTGAACGTCTATTTATTTATCACTGAGAACAGGAACAAGAGTAGTAGCAATGACAGAAAATGGCATAAACCCATTTCCTATTGTGTTCGTGTAAATTAATTGCAATGATATAAAAATGCCTGATACGGTGCCTGTTTCTGACAGTACAAGTCGACTTCCCTTCCTTTCCCAACATCTTTGCCCTGTGCTTATTGACTTGAGATAATACAGGACCAGAGTTTTATCTCTCAGCAGACATTTTTTGCAAGTGCTGACTTTTAATGGATTAACAATATATGTATTGAACACATACTATGTTAAAAGTAGTTTTCTATATGATGGGAAAGATACAAAGAAATATGAGCTTGAACTTAAGGTACAAATTTACAAATTACAATTTAAACTTATGAAACTGCTTAATTTTCATAGAAAAAGGCTAGCTATAAAAATATTCTAAATTTAAGTTGTGAATAGCCCATGATCTTAAAGCCCCTAGAAGTTCTAACCTCATTTCAACATGGCAAGAGAAAGGATACATGTTTCATTCTTCTGCATTTGGACAAAAATGTCTTTTTCTCCTGGATACAAGTTTCCATGGTTGGATGGGCATGTGTATAGGGTGAAAAACATTTCACTGGAAAAATGTGTAATTTACTCTTTCTTCCTAAGAGCCTCCACGTCGGTCAACTCATGACTTCATTCAAGTCTTGTTGACTGTCAGACTGCCTGAGTTATGGCCTATTTTGCTGGCAAACTAGTAAAATTATGATAGTTATGCAACACAAGTTTATTTGTTTATATATTTTTAGTTGAAACGTAATTGATGGTACCTATCTGTGGGGCACAGTGCTGAATATCCATACCTGTGTGCAATACAGAATCCTCAAATCAGGATAATTACTGTGTTTATCATTACACAATGTAATCACTTTTTGTGGCCCTTTACTAATTTCTCACAACCCAAGTTTAATATGCATGGAAGATTTGAGGTAAAGTTTAGTTACCTTTTCCTCAGGAACCACACAGATTAAAATCTTAAAAATTGGGCCGGCCCGGTGGCGCACTGCTACAGTGCGCCGCTTGGGAGCGCGGTGCGCTCCCGCCGAGGGTTTGGATCCCACATGCCGACCGGTTCCCGCTCACTGGCTGAGTGAGGTGCGGGCGTAACACCGAGGGTTGCGATCCTGTTGCTGGTCCTGGTCCGGTATGGGCGCGACACTGAGGGTTGCGATCCGTTGCCGGACACGAAAAAAAGACAAAAAGGGAAAAAAAAATTAAAAATTAAGTTTGTGGTGCATTCAGTATACTATAAATGGATAAGTAATTTTTAAAAATGGCTATGCGTTTGATTTAGAATGGTGTGAGATTTAGAAAGCCTGCCTGCCCATCCACAGAAGGTGGGTGAAGAATGTGGGATGAAACTGAAATTCAGTCGTCCTTGCAAAAGCCACTGGAGTCTGCTGCTTGAATGCTCTTCTGTGCGTGGGTTGCTGTATAGCCTTCCTACAACGCATTCCACATCAATCTTGGGGCAAGACCATTTATAAAGAGGTATATTTTATAACAACTTTTTATTTTGGGATGAAAAAGATTTCCTTCCCACGCAAGTCACTCTGCAGCTTGTAACTCTTAAGTGACACTGCAATTTTAACAGAAATACCAGGTTTTTTTTGGAGCAACCACATCCCTTAAAGCAAAGAATAAGGTGGTAATGAATTTAATGTTAATAAACTTGGTACAAAAAATTTCTAAATTACAGGTGAATTTCAGGATCAGTTTTCTTTTTATTTGTAATGTGAAATATTTGATATAAAAAGTTGATATGGATATATACACATGTGAAAATTCACCATGCTGTACATTTGAGATTTGTGCACTGTACTGTAAATTATACCTAAAAGTAAACAACAGGGACTATAATAAATATTGCTGTTATAAAACATGATAATTAAACAGAAAATTCTATTCCCATCACCCAATTTGAGAGATAGAGTGTTATCCACACTATGGAGGGTTCCCTCCTTCTGCATAAATGTATCGCTTTCTCTGCCTTTCTGAAGGTATCTTTCTCCTGAATTTTGTTTACTGTTCTCTTTCATTTCTCTTTTATTACGTGTATAATTATACCAAACAGCATCATTTACTTTTGCCTGGTTTTGAGCTTTATGTAAATGACATCACAATGTTTTTACTCTTTAGCAACTTGCTTTTTTCTTTCAACGTGAGACTGATCCAAGTTGATACATAGAGCTGTTGTCGCAGCACTCAGAGAAAATGGAATATTTCTACGCCACACTAGGGTAAAGGGATTAAAATACTTGTGGCCAAAGATGACTTTTCCTGGGGTCTTTAGCATTCCGAGGCCATGTGCAGAAGCCCTAAGTCTTTGTCTGTATGCAAGTACGTGGGGTATGCATATGTGTGTGTTTGAGGGGAGGGTTGATTTGATAAAAGTTTTGCTAGCCTCATAAAGTGAGTTGGGGATCAGTCTGTCCTTTTCTATTCTCAGGTAGAGTTAATGAAATATTGGAACGTTTTTATTGACTACTTGATAGCATTCTCCTATAAAACCATCTTAGCCTAACATTTTTGCTGTGGGAAGATTTTAAATTACTGATTCAATGTATTTTGGGTTATAGTTACAGGACTATTTATATTTTCTATTTCTTCTCAAGTTAGTCTTGACAAGTTATATTTCTCGTGGAATTTATCCATATTAATCTTGAATGGGTCTATCCTATATCCTCCCTTTCATGCCTAGAATTGTTCAGTGTGCTTTTTTTTTTTTTTTTTTTTTTTTTTTTTTTTTTTTTT